>NC_084823.1:41007117-41179617 GCF_958449725.1 Rosa rugosa
TAGGCATCAAGAGCATTGTACTATGACTAGAGAAAGTCGTCATCGATGTCATGATCAATACGATCGAAATGCTCAAGAAGGTAATCGCTCAAGGCGACAATCACACGACCGTAGGAGGCGTGATTTTGAGGGACGTAGGGTTGGAAACCATGGAGCCAACGTTGGCCATGGGAACCACTTTCCAACGCCACCAGTCCTAGGGACTATCACATTGCGCCAATACGCCTCAATCAAGGGAGAATCCTCTTTATGGTGTCTATTTCTGATATGGAACGTCTGATCAATGGACCTGAATTTGCAATGTACCTAAGAAGGTAGCCGCATCATGGTGATCAAGACATCGAGTTCACAAAGACTTTAAATCTGGCGATGAAGACAAAATGCCTCAGATTTTTATTTAGAATAGTCTTTTATTTTTCCCAAGAATAATGTAATGGCAATTATGCCTTAAATCAATAAAATAACTTATTGTATTAACTCTTTCCCTTTAGGCGTACTCAAGAGTAATTGTGATGTCTAGGCAAGGTTTGATCTGAGAGAACGGTTTTAAAAGTGAGCACAGCTCCACCAAAATCTCGCCTTACCTTACCTGGTCACAACCAAATTGAAATTACCGAACGGATTGAGTGACTACGATTTGTCTACGGTTTGATTTTTATGTTGGATTAGATTTTGGTCAAGAAAATTTGATGTAATCATTGGTTATTATTAATAAAGTATCGATTTATTTTATCTCATGTCTTGGACATATTTTTCGACTTTATTACTTCAAAGCTATAAGAGCCAATGGTTTTTCATGTGGAAACATATGGTGAGAATGGACAAGAGTTCCTTTGCATCACCTCTAATGACTACGGACATAAACGAGTATTAGAGAAACTTATGTGTCGATCTAGTGGGTTGTATGCAACCACTATTCGCATCATTGAATCCAATCATGTTATGAGAGATGATTTATGGGATTCTGACACATATAGGCTTTGGCACGACCGTTTGGGACATCCAGGTCGTGACATGATAATCCATATATTAAAGACTTCACACGGACATCCCTTCTTCAGAACGAAAAGAAGTAAAACTCGAAATTTGGATCAAGGAGGAGCACCTGCGCCTCACGGCGCCTTCCCCCTCCAAGTCCGGCCACCACAGGCCGGCGCCGCCATCCCCCTGCGGCCCAAGGGTGGCTTTGACGCCACCTCTGCTCTCCTGACTCCAATTTCTACTTCTAAAGTCAATTGTGACTTCGTGGCTCAACCAAAATCCTCATTGGTTGTTTCTAACGCCCATCATTCGTTCTGCAAAGCCTGCTCTTTAACAAAATTAGGATCGAGACCATCCTATGCAAAGGACACTAAAGAAAATATATCATTCTTGCAAAGAATCCAAGGTGATATTTGTGGACCTATTCAACCATCTTGCGGACCATTTAGATATTTTATGGTGTTGGTTGATGCGTCGACACGCTGGTCACATGTCATGCTATTGTCCACAAGGAACGCTGCATTTGCTAAACTCCTAGCACAAATAATTAAGTTACGGGCTCACCACCCTGATCATCCTATTAAGTCTATACGATTAGACAATGCTGGGGAGTTTACATCAAAAACTTTTGATGATTATTGCATGTCCATTGGGATTGATGTTGAACATCCAGTTCCTCATGTTCACACCCAAAATGGTCTCGCAGAAGCCGCCATTAAACGACTACAAATGGTCGCTAGGGCATTGGTAATGCACACCAATCTCCCTATTTTTGCTTGGGGCTATGCAATATTGCATGCAGCTGTGCTTATTCGTCTGAGGCCCACTGCCACTCAACCCTTTTCTGCATCCCAGATGGTGACTGGGTATGAGCCTAATGTCTCACACTTACGCATATTTGGGTGTGCAGTATGTGGTGACCCTCGGTCCCACAGCGCCGCAACTCCGAGCCAATGAGGAATCGACATGTCACGAATGACATCTCGATAGCTCATCAACCCAAAATCGCAAGGCCTTTTGAGTTTGGGTTGTTGGTTTACAAAACACTTTCTTGGACAAATCACTCTAGCAACCTAACAACATATTTTCAAAAGCGGAATTCAAAGTGGGCTAAAGGATTTGAGCCTACAATAGGAGCCCAATTTGGGAAATAACAAATCACTAAGTAAATACAAGTATGGGAGACGCGCCCCAAGGTTACGGGTCTCCCAAAGTTTTGTAAATAAGTGAGTAGAAAACAAACAATTAAATAAGAAGTAAATAGGTAAGTTACTTCAAAATCCGATAAGGGACCAAAACCTTCCTTTTGATAAAACTAAAGAGAAATGAGCCAAGCCGGGCCATGTGCCTCCCCTGTACGCTTCCCGACCACATGCTCGAAACCTGCACACTATAGTAGGGGTGAGCTTTCGTCCTCGCATGCACAGTAGAGGCCGACCCAACCATGCTAGGTTTGAAAAATAATATGCTTGAAAATATTTACTACATAATATTGTGCACGTTTATCGAAAAAAATGCTTTAAGAAAAGTGGCAACCACAAACATTTGTTTTCTTTCATAAAACATATGCAGTATGCTTCACACAATTTGGAGCTCCGAGATACTTACCTGCCGGCCAATATAAATCAAATCGGTGACCGACCTGGTTCGTCCTGAGTATGAGAACCATCCAACTACTCTGTAGTCCTTATGACTACAAGTAGCGAAAGTGTCCATTTCCTGGCCCTGAGTCTCCTATGACTGGTTCACTGTCTATACTCACTTTTTCTCAACAAACATAGGAGCACGGCCCCCTCCGGAGGTTCACGGTTATCGACACCGTGGGATCCCTAGGAATCTACGCGTCTAGGTCCCATTCACTTTCAGGTCACAAGTACAAACATACAAGGGTACAGTATCTCAACATGCAAGTCTAGCCTCGGTTTTCGCAATTAGCAATTATCAGTTCTGAAAACACATGTATCACGAGGCATCGACTAATGAACAACCAAAAACGTTCTTACAAGCAACATACTATCTTAGTATAGCATTCCACATACTGAAAAGCCTCTAACAAGGAAGGGACAGCTCACCCTACCTGGAATTGGAGTGCTCATCCACATTCGGGTTTGTTCCCGACTTTCAATCATTTGTCCAAATCCATGTGCACATGCTCGAGTCCTTTATAATAAAATTAAACCAATAAGTAACTTGACTTCATTATAACTCAACTAATCGAGCAACCAAAGCATTTACTTAATTTCCTTACAGTCCAACGAATTCCCCTTTAATAGATAAAACCTATTATCCATTCCCAAATAATTCAAATGATATGGCATTTGAACCATTTAAGATATGGCCATTACACTTAATACTTTGACCTTCATTTCTTTAACCTTTTACTTTAAGAAAACAATTGACAATTTTCATTCCGGAACAATTCACTTAGCGTAGTAAGCTCATTCGGGATATGGTGGTCATACTTATTTTCTTAATATATTTCAAGTCAATCAGTTTGACCCTTTTACTTAATCGTTAAACGTTAGCAAATACATAGTAATTACCATTCCCGAATGATCACATATGGCGACACTAGAATACTCCCGATTTCTAACCTTGTTTCATGATGAATCTTAATTGAGTAAATAAAATCCATTATCTTCATTGTCGACTTTCCTTGACATTATCCACAACATTAACTCATTCACATTCGGTCGAGCATTTGACCAGAAGAAAATATTATCTTTAGTCAAACTTCATTTGTATTCAGTTTCCAGCCATTCAATCAAAAATGATTCAAACTCAATACTTTTAATCGATAAACCACAACTACAATAATTCAAACATCACCACACCAACAGTTCTCGAGTAGCTAGAGACCCAGACCCTTACCATGTTCCTTAAAAGAATTCCTTGACTTGGTGCAGCGGTGGTTTTCGATTTACTGCCCTACACCCAAACCTCAGGTCTCCATCTCCACAACAGAAGAACAACTTAATTAATTGATCCCAATGTCCAAACAATAATCAAACTCATAACTCAAAGGCCTGCATTCCTTACCCATTTTCAGTTCTGCCGAGACCACGTACTGCATCCTGCAATCCCCATCCTTTCTTCACCATTCCTTTAAGAACACAAACAAAATCAAGACCAGAAGCCTCCCCTTCTAATCTGTATTCCCCCATCTCCTCCGAATCCAATATTTAAATACCCCAAATCGGAGAACAAAACATCAGAAATCCATTATTTCGAAATTTACACTCAACCGGACAACGAAAGAGGGCTTCGAAAACGGCTTACCAGAACAATAGGACTACGCCGGCAGAGTTCACGGCGGCGTCAAGGTTTCTCACGCGCCAGCGGTGGCGGCGCGTGTGGTGGCTCTGGTCGGAATCGGAGGTCGGGTGTTTGGGCTATTGGAAAACGTGAGACGCTGATTCCAACCATGGAGGTGGTTTAGCTCGATTCGCGCTGGAGATTGGAGAACGAAGGCATGCAGAGCCTCGAGCTCTGACGATGCTTGTACGGCGTCATCAGGCGTCGGCGGGCATAAGGGTTTCTGGGTTTTGCTACGCTTTGCTTGTTGAGTAGAACGACGGTGGCGGAAGGGCGTGGAAATCGCCGGAAAATCGATGAGGGTCGAGGAACAGTGACGCGCAGTCTTGGGTTGTCGCGTGCGAAGGTGGACGATGGTGCATGGCCGTGATTTTGGTGAGGTTTGGGTCGGAATTGGGTTCTGGTTCGAAGGGTGGAGGCGGTGTCAAGAGGTGGTGGCCGGAACCGGTGTTTTCCGGTGGTTGCAGAGGGAAGAGGAGAAGATGAACCAGAGGTCGGGGGAGAGAGAGAGAGAAGGACGCGGCTGCAAGGGAGAAAAAGGGAGAGTTTTGGTTTTAGGGTTTCCCATTTTCCTATTTATACTTGTGTACGTGAAATACCAATTTTGCCCTTGCGATGAATTATGGAACTCTCCTAGCTGAATGCTTTTGGTTTTGGGCTCGTAACTTTTCTTTTATTCGTTTTTCGTCGGAAACTTTCTAAGTTACTTCTCGACTCCGCCCTAGGCCCAAAACTCGATCTCGTAAAAATCCAAAATCCAAAACTTTGTTACAACTCAACTTATCGTCTTCGAAACTTTAACAAACGGTCGCTTCACTAAACTTCGATAACCTTCTAGGCCCAAATGGAAGAATCTCGGCCCAAACTTAAATTGTCAGCCCAATAGGTGGTCTCGACACCAAAACAATTTCCAAAATCGATTTCTTCACTTAAATCACCTTGCGAAAATCTTATTGGCGAAAAATTACATTCTAAAAATTAAACAAAATTTTCGGGGGCTCACACAGTATATGTGCCCATTGCGCCGCCACAGCGCACCAAAATGAGTCCTTAACGACGATTAGGCATTTATGTTGGATATGATTCTCCAACGATTATCCGCTACATAGCACCCTTGACAGGCGATCTCTTTACCGCTAGATTTGCGGATTGTCACTTCGATGAGACAGTCTTCCCGTCATTAGGGGGAGATAAGAACATCAATGTTCAACAGGAACGACAGGAATTGTCGTGGTCTGTCCCCACTCTGTCTCATCTTTATCCCCGAACCGCACAGTCCGAAATTGAAGTGCGGAGAATTCTCGATCTTCAGAACGTAGCAGAATCGATGCCTGATGCGTTTTCTGATATCGCAAAAGTGACGAGATCACACATACCTGCTGCAAACGTGCCTGCAAGGATTGATGTCCCTAAAATTAGAGGACATGACGCCACCTCAAGAGTACATGAGTATGGCGCCAACGTCCCCTTTCATAGTGATGGTGACGTTGTGGCTAGGCCCATGGCTCCTGCCAAGAAGCGCGGGAGGCCCATAGGTTCGATGGATTCTCGCCCAAGAAAGAAAGCGAGTTTGGCACAGAATAATTCATTAATCATCGATGTAAATAACTCATCTCATGAGAATATTCTGGATTATGGTTATGTCCAAGAGACATCATTGGGGGACGCTCCAATGTCAGAACCAACTCCAGAGAATAGAGAGATCTCCATAAATTACACTAGTGTACATGAGATGATGGATAGAAATTCTATGGCGATTGATGATGCATTTGCATATCATATTGCAAAAGGAATTATAGAATATGATGATATCGAACCTCGCTCTGTCGAAGAATGTACGAAAAGCAGATTGGCCTAAATGGAAAGATGCGATCAAGGTTGAATTGGATTCACTAACAAAGAGACAGGTATTTGGGCCTGTAACGCTGACACCCCCAAATGTAAAGCCTGTTGGCCATAAATGGGTCTTTGTTAGAAAGCGTAATGAGAAAAATGAGGTGGTAAGATATAAAGCCCGCCTTGTGGCGCAAGGTTTCTCACAACGCCCTGGAATCGACTATGAGGAGACATATTCTCCAGTAATGGACGTTATAACGTTCCGCTACCTTGTCAGTTTGGTAGTTTCCCAAAAAACTTGACATGCAGCTTATGGATGTGGTTACAGCATATCTCTATGGGGATCTAGATTCAGAGATATATATGAAGGTTCCAGATGGACTTCAATTAACCAAATCAAGTGGCTCTAAACCACGGAGCGCGTTTTCAATAAGATTAAAACGCTCACTATATGGATTAAAACAATCCGGACGGATGTGGTATAACCGTCTAAGTGACTACTTGATTGGGAAGGGATATATTAATAATGAAATATGCCTATGCGTGTTCATTAAAAGAACAAGTTCCGGATTTGCAATCGTAGCAGTCTATGTCAAGGACATGAACCTAATTGGAACTCTAGATGAGTTGAAGGAAACTGCTAAATACTTGAAATCCGAATTTGAGATGAAAGATCTTGGGAAAACACGGTTTTATCTCGGTTTAGAACTCGAGCACCGTAGTGATGGAATTTTGATCCATCAGTCTGCATATACTCAGAAAATTCTAAGGCGCTTTCATGAAGATAAAGCAAAGCCTGTGAGTACTCCCATGATTGGTCGTAGTCTTGAGCCAGGAAAAGATCTGTTTCATTCAAAGGATGAGGACAAAGAACCATTAGAGGCCGAAGTGCCCTATATAAGTGCAATAGGCACATTATTGTACTTAGCTCAATGCACAAGACCGGACATCTCCTTCGCAGTGAACTTGTTAGCTCGACATAGCTCTGCGCCAACACGCCGCGATTGGATTGGTGTAAAGACAATCTTTCGATACCTTAGAGGTACGATTGATATGGGCCTATTTTATCCCTACAGAGAGAAGAGGAATGACGGAAGAATGGGATCGGACCCCATTAGGTATGGAGCCGCCGTCCATAACATGACCATCGGCCATGTTGTCACCACCAGCGCCGCCGCCGCCCATGGTGGCCGGCCTCACCCTATTCCCCTCCATCAAAACGACAACAATGTTTTGATAGGTTTTGCTGATGTAGGGTACCTCTCTGACCCTCACAAAGGTCGCTCCCAAACGGGTTATGTCTTTACCATGGGAAGCACTGCGATATCTTGGAGGTCTACGAAACAGACCCTTGTTGCTACTTCCTCGAATTATGCAGAGATTATTGCTCTACATGAAGCCGTTCGTGAATGTATATGGCTAAGGTCTGTAATTAGACATATTCAAGGAAGTTGTGGTTTGAAGTCTACCACAGATGAACCTACATGCATTTATGAGGATAATGCAGCTTGTATTGAACAAATGAAGTTAGTTTTCATCAAGGGCGACAACACCAAGCATATATCGCCTAAGTTCTTTTATAATCAGCAACAACAATCACTTCTAAAGATTGAAGTGAATCAAATCCGATCAAAGGATAATGTAGCGGACTTATTCACTAAGTCGTTACCTAAATTCACATTCGAGAAACATGTGAAGAGCATCAGATTGAGAAAGTTATCCGAACTCCCAAGATTGTAGCAATCAGGGGGAGATATCGACATCAGGGGGAGTTATGATGTCTACATGTTCGATCTCGAAGAGTGAAGGACGTGTTGTGCTCTTTTTTGTCCTTCGACCAGGGTTATTTTTATCCCACAGGGTTTTTGTTACCTGGCAAGGTTTTTAACGAGGCAACGGATGAAGCGTCACCACCAAGTTTGAGCGGCACAAGGGGGAGTGTTGAAGGAATATTGATTTAGTGTGCCTTATCAAACTAGGAGTAGCAATAGGAGAGAATGTTCTAGATTTCTCAATCCTACACGGATTGGCATTCCTTGTAACATTAGAACTAGCACTTTGTAATCCCTATATATAGGGCTCCTATTCTCAATAATATGATTACAATTCTCTCTACATTCTCTCTCGAATCTATTTTACTTAAACATTTTTATTTTTTTTGGTCCAATCCGGTAGATAACGGCAAGTTGACATTGGTTTGAAAAGAAAAAAAAAACAGCCAACGAGGTTTGGTTCAGTTGGTAAGGGCGGACTAGTGCTGGAACCCCCACCCGAATTCCATCCCCGCTGCCAACATGCCACGTTGGTTCGCGATCTATAAGTCCTCTACGAAAATCCCTACATGTGGGTTGTGTGACAAGTACGTGTCACACGCAAGTCCTTCAGGGTTGAGGTTGTAGGCTTGCCCTGGCAATAGTGGTGTAACGTAACCAAGCTCTCGCCTAAACTTTTTGTAACAAAAAAAAAAAATGAGACATGCAAGTTGATGTGGCGACGATCTAACCATTGGAATATTTCAATGATTATGATTTTATGAAATTCAACTTGAGAGACATATTCACTGCAGAGGAGCTCAATCCCAGCTTCACATAATATCTGCCTACTCCTAAATTGAACCATCCAAATCAATTGCACTATGAAGTATGAGTAGAACCACCCTTTATAGGACCTTAAATAAGATTATAAATTACGTTAGGCCTGACAATGAAACATATTGATTACTTTTGTTTTAGGCTGTGACATTAGAGAAACCAGCTATATTGATAGCATAGATATGCTCTCTATGACTGTATCCATTCCCCATTTGGAGATTTGGAATCCTTGCAGCGTTTAGAATTGTTCGCCTTTTCTTTAGAATTTTATAACATGGCAAAAGAATAAAAATTTTAAAGGGCGCGTTTGCAAGAAAAGGAAGAAGATGAAGATAAAGTACAGAGAGAATTCTTCTCTTGATTAATAAATTGAGCTTCTGTGTATTTTTCAACAATGATACGGCATGCTTATGTAGAACAACACAGCAATTAACATTCTTTTTACTATACATGCAGGCCCTAGCTATATATAGTCTGAGCCTAAACCCTCAACCACAAAACAATTAATTATATCAAAAGTTCTTGATTATCCATGAAAATGTTTATGCAAGCACGGCCATGCACTTCAGCACACGGCCCAGTCAATTTCATACAATTGAAAATTTATATTCAAAGGTGCTAACGCGTCTCCATTATCCAAGAAGTTCCTATTTTTTTCCTTTCGTTCCCCGTTGATGAATTTATATTTTGGTCACCGGCCATGAGCAATAAATGGTTAGGAATAGTTTTCCTCTCGGCATCATTATCCTTACTCCTATCTATTCGTGCAATGTATGGGTAGGAATAGTTTTCCTTTCAACATCATTACATTATTGTCGGATTGCTTTTAAATTGTAGTAGCGCTTTCAGACTATCTAGACCAATTTTGATACCGTTTGGTAAAAAAGAGATTTTTTTTTTTTTTTTTTGAGTAATAAGAGCGTTTTTTTTCCTCTTTTTTTATAGACTTTTAAGAAGCATTTGACATGTGATTCTGAAAAGAAAGAAAAAAATAGTTATATTACTCAAAAATAAACTTCTCTTTTTTACCAAATGCTATCAAAAAAACCATTTTTCCAGCCTCCTGGTGTAGTGGATGTGTGTAGCTCCTATTTCGTTCGCTCAGACTTAGGAAGATAGTCTCAGGTCGCCCACTAGTGGCTTCTGTTCTGTATTATTTATTCCGGCTTGTAAGTTTTTCATCCATTTGAATGAAATACCTTAATTGGATTAAAAAAAAATTAAAAAAAAAAAAGACATGTGATTCTGAAACGAATTATGTATAATAATTTTAAAAAGGATTAAAAAAAAAAACAATATGCTTCTAACAAAACCACTTTAATAAAAATATTTTATAATAGAAACTGTTTTAGAAAATCAATCACAAACATAGCCAAACCATAAAAAAAAATAAAACCCTAGGAGAGTTTTTCTCTCAACCTAGCTTCTCAACGGCGCCCTAGCCTCCATCTCCTAGCTTCCTTCTATCACTGTCTTCTCAACTTCTCTCCACCCAATGGCCTCCATTGATGCTGTCGATCATCGCAAGCTTCGCTGCTTCCCTTGCACTCGCTGAAGGAGGCAGCGCTCCTGACCTAGGGGAGATTAATTGGTAGTGGTCTTGTCCGCAGGTCCTCCCAATCCTTCCTGATTGGAAAACCTCCAACCCGCAAGCCGGTTGATCCTACGGCATTCAAAGCTCACTTTCACCGCACTTGGATGGTGGGAAGACCACTTGGGAGCAAGAACAAGAATCCTGGCTCACAAAATAAGGTGGGTGTGGCTCCATTGCGTCTCACTTACCCTACTACTGCTGTTGTTCAGGAGGTTAGCCCTAAAGATAAGGGCAAATGGAAGCTTTAAGCTTTCTATTCTCATTACCTAGCATTTGGATTTTGGTCATTTGCTATGTTTAGCTTCTCTAGTTGTACACCAATTGAGGTCTCTAGGCGATTAGAGTTGCTTTGGCAAGGATTTAGGTAGTGTGGATTTGTGTTCATATGGCTAGGTCTAATAATTGTGCTCATTTTGTTTACAATGAGGGTTACTTGTCATTTGCTTGGCAGCTTGTGCCATCTAGGTTTTATTTGGTGTAGACAGCATATGATGTATGTGCCTTCTGGCCATGGATAAGTAATGAAATTATCTATTCCTAAAAAAAAAATCACAAACATAACCAAAAGCAAGACACAACATTAATCATGGCACGTTTACTTACTTGAATCGAAAAAAAAAATCATGAATCGGAGACAACTGGAATGGGAGATGAGACCTACACTCATGAATACTTTTACCCTAAAATCATTCTGATTTCTTTATGTATTAGTAAACGCGTGAATACTTTTACTCTGGAACTATTTCCTCCACTTCCATTCTCATTTCAAGTAAGTAAATGTGCCCTCAAAATAATTGGACTCGCTTGCTTTGTTAAAAAATGCAGTCAATAATGATACATTACATAATTTGCATTCAACTATCAAATGTTTGATCTAATCCACATGTGGATCATGCGTGCATGCCACGTTTAGCGCCCTAAAACCTAATTTTGGTCATTTTAAATCAATGCTTACTAGTTTTTGATAGAAATGACTATTAGAATTCATTAGAGGTCCCTTAACGAAACTAGATCGATGCATTGCCTACCCTAGCCTCCGTGTCCTGTTATTAAAGTATACTGGTAATCAGATAGAGTTGACTAACAAATCCTGCAGTTATGGACTGTCCATAAGATGGAAGATGCATTGGATCTTCAAAATCATGCACTATTACTGGACCCTCATCCAAAAAGATTCGATATATGTATGTAGCTAGTGTCTTACACATCCAGGCATGCCTCATTAAATATATGCATTCATTCATCTCTTTGCTGCAGCTATAATAGAAAACAAAGATGAATATCGTATATTTTAGCTTCTTGATGCAGTTGTATATTCCGATTTCTAACTAATATTATCATATATCCACATCTGATAAGACTCATAAGAGAATATATATATATATATTGCTGTATAATATAGCAGTATAGCATTTGGATTTTCTATGGCAGGTGTCTACCTTTCTGAGTTTCTGTTTTGTTATATATACCTGCATTTGCTATAGTATTTGGCATTACTCCTTGTATTAAAATTAGATGAATCAAATACTAAATGTAATGGGTCACCGACTAATCTTTTTTTGATAAATTAATGAATCACTGACTATTGTCTGCAACTTAACCAATACCAGCATGTAATATTATCACTAATGTTAAATCCGTCAATTTGTAATATCAATTCAAGACACATTTTTAACGTGGTTTTATTCTATATCCACACCCATGACACCTACTAAATATTGACCATCGATCATGATATTAAAATTTCAACCTGGCAGTAATCTCGGTCCTTTTCCAGGTAGCACGTTTTTTAATTATATACTGTAAAGTTGGACTCCCATAATCCTTATTGATTAAGAAAAGCTACATGATGACCATACTCTTTGCATATAAACACTTTCTCCTCTTGTTTATGATTTGATAATCTTATTAGTTTGACAAATGAAAGATAGCTAGACCTCTCCAAACATGCGAGGTTTTGATTCTACATCCAGCCTTATTGTAGTGTTTAAAAAGCCCATACATGTACCAGAGTCCCGTTCCCCTGGTCAGCAACTGACCATGGATCATTTGGTCAGTCCCAGATTTCATCACTTATCTGTCAGCCGTCCTATTTCAATCGGACGGTGACTGACCAAATGATCCATGGTCAGTTGCTGACCAGGGGATCAGGAGCGACATGTACCATTACACAAAAACACGGGATGACCCTAAATTTTTACATAAATCTTGTCCTACCAACTCATAGCTATCCGCCACGTGGGAAAGTCCACTCTTTCTTTTAGGCATGCAATTTCTTTTTTGTTATTTGGAACTTTAATTACATTGCGTGCAACTATAAAGCAGATTTTACTTGTAACAAAAAAAATAAAACAGATTTTACTAAATTATTATAATTTGTGTTTTTTGTTCTCCTGTCGACCTCTTTGTTGTACTATTGAAGCTTATCTATATTTTATTTTTTGAGACCAAAAACTTCTTGGTTTTATAACAAAAAATCTTCAAACTCATCAGATATATTCCACAAATTCAATGTCATTTAGCAAATAATATGATCATGTATATTAGTTAGTGTTCAATTTCATTTAGTGTACTTGTATAGAAATTTGACAGGTATTGTATTTTTGTTTTTTTTTTTTTTGAATCAATCGATCAATGATTGTCATTCATCACAAGCCAGAATAGGCCGTTACATACCGTTCCGCTGCCATTTAAATAGACAGACAAGAAGATAGTGGTAGTACCCACAGTGGTACATAGAAATAGACCTACTCATTATACATTCAAATTCGTAGAGGTAGCGGCTTCCTCCATTGGTACTACGCCGGATGCGCTAGAAAAACTAGGTTCCTAATACAAGGAAATTATTGTAAATAGACAATAAGGCTAAAAACATTGAGTTGGAGCAAGGGTCAAAACCCTAGCCCAAATGAAAGCCCAGCAGCCCAACAAATAAGAACCCAAACTCAGGCCCAGCAGGAAAGTAGGCCCAGAAGGTAACTCCGACCCGCCCGGAAGCCATTCTGCAGCCCTGATGCGGCGCCGCCCGACTCCGCTGCCACAATCCGCCGGACCACACTCATCCCGACCCATGCCACCGTGAAGCCGCCCAGACAATCCAGCGCCCACGAAAACTTGGCCACCACAAAGCCCCTCAACCCATGCCGCCGTCTGCAGCACCATCTGCCACCGTCGACGAGGCCCACCAGACCCGTGCAAACACAGCCCCGCGCTGCAGTGTCGTCCCCCCGATCCGGCCCTCCATCCTGCAAAAACCTCAAGCCCGGGCACCTATTCATGGGAGCCCAGGACAACTACCATCAATCATCCCGTCCGACAGCAGTCAGCAAACGTTGTAGGATCCGGCAAAGCCAGCCAGGACGTCCGGCGCCATCGGACGAGAAAACGATCTCGCAGCCGAAAGGACTTTAGGGTTTTCCTAGAGAGAGAAACTTTAGGTTTATTTTTTGTTTATTTTTCTAATTTTGCATATACTACTTTTGTATTTTTGTTATGAATGATTGAGTGTTAGATATTGTAATTAATAGCCAATCAGTGCATGTATAACTTTCAATCCAGAATACTAAACCTCTTTAATTCAGCCACTTGTCATATCTTGTCTGGTTGATTGGCTATTGGAGAACATGAAAGGATACCAGGAATTTTGAGATCGTATCTGGGACAATATATATGTATCTGTTCATGATTCTACATCATTATAGTTGAGCACAACTCAATTATATAGGTCAACCAAAAAGAGAGATTAGCTTTTAGTCTGATTCAATCGAAATCCAAGACATTTCATCGGATTTATATGTTGATGTAATTAGTACTTTGAGCAAATTTGAGATATAAATCGTTAGCTTAAGAAACCATATATGAATTAAAACTGAAGGACTGATCGATCACTTACAAGGCTCTGATCATATATATAAATATAGAGAATTTGAGAATGCTGCAGTTAACAAGTTAGCTTCACAGATCACAATATAGAATATTGTTTTAGCCCTAGATAATTACCAGACATGATAGTTAAAATAGTGACTTCAAAGGAAGAAAATGTGAGTTTCAATTAACTACACCCTACAGGCCCCAATAATATGAACAATTTAGGTTTGGGTGCGGTTATTGTCACCCTATTATTTTCTTAGTTTACCCTACAAACATTTGAATTATTGAAATACTATATTACCCAAGTGCAAAATGACTAATAAGTACACTAATTTTCTAAAATCTAAATATGTGAAGAAAACTAAATACATAACTAATTAATTAAATACAAAGATTACTTAATTTTTCATTGGATAACATTGATCTTCATCTTCACCACCCAAATTTTGAATTTATTAATTTTTTTGTAATCTTTTTGTTTCCTCCTCATCGTAATTCGTGATACAATTACAAAACTATTAGTGTTAATTTCATCATCTTTGCAATATCCTTTGCAAAACACACACAAAAAAAAAAAAAAAAAAAAAATCAATCTCTTCTTCATTGCTCATAGTTGTTAACTTACTAATTTTTTAACATGGATTAAAATTAGGGCTGCCACTTGGTTTGGTAATTACCAAACCGACCGAATACCAACCGATGTTTTAGGTTTGGTAAACTGACTTTTTGGTAACCGAGACCGATAAAACAGAAATCGAAAATTACCGAAAAAGTTGGTTTGGTTTTGGTAAATGCCGAATCTACCGATTATCTAAATATTAGATTTATATACTACAGTTTTCAATACACATACATGTATATTAAGAAATAAACATAAAAAATTTTATAATAGTATGAACATTACTACATATACTGCATTAATAGTACATGTATTTTAAGTAACCTAGTCAAAGATGGTTAAATAACCTAGTTTTATTGAAATTGCTAAAACTTGATGTCATATATACAAAAGAAAGCTATAATTAGTAGATGAATACAAAGTTTATGACTATAAAATTCAAAAACCTAGTTTTGTTCATTCTAATTTATATTATAAAGAATTAGTTGTTCTAAAGTTGGTAATACCGAAAACCGAAATACCGAATTCGGTAGATATAATTAAAAACCGAAAATTTTGGTTGGTAATTGGTAACTCAGTTTTGAAACCGAAAGCTTTGGTTTTGAAGTTGGTAATACTTATAACCGATTCAAACCGACCGAGTGACAGCCCTAATTAAAATAGATGAACATTAAAACTGAAAAAAAAAATTAAAAAAAAATAGAAGTAAATCAGATTTTGATTTAATTAGAAAACTTTAATATACTTTAGTTTGTTTATTGGTATAAATTAAATGAGAGATTTTCGTCTAAAAAAATATTATTTAATTGGATATGTCATATAAGGGATAAGTAAATATAACAATTGAAATTAAAATGTAGGGTGTAATGAGCAAGTAGGGTGAACAAAGAAAATTGTAGGGTGGCAATAGCCGCACCCTTTAGGTTTTAGCACAAATGTTTTCTAGTCGACATTGAAATGTATTTAATCAAACGAGTACTATTTAGTTTGGCTTGACTTTTTGTAAAGGAATATTCAAAAGGGATTAACAACACAAAAGATAGGGTTTTCTCTCTAGGGCCGCTGCTTTAGGGGTTTCGAAGACAGTGTTTTAGCCTCCGTCCGACGGCGCGTCCATGGACGCTGTCGTCGGACGGGATTTAGTGTTGAGTGAGCACGGCTCTCTTGATCGGAGGGGTTTCGCTCTGGATCGATCGGGTCGGTGGCTCGTGGTTGGTGAGATCGGAGTTGCTGGGAGGTTGTGGCTTGATTTTTGCAGGATTCAGTCGCGGGTCGGGGGGGCGTCGGTGAACCCAGTTGTCTTTGCTGGTTTGGGAGGGGAGAGGGCGATGGGATCCGAGGTGGTCGTTCGACACCGGCTTGGACGGGGCTGGTTTTTGCGGATTAGGCTATCCTTGATTGGTGCTGTGGATTTTATTCCCGGATCCGGTCTAGATAAAGTAGCTCGAAAAGCTTGTCTTTGGGACAATCAGGTGGGAGGAGAGGCGGCAGTGGTGACCATCGGCAGGTGGGAGTTCGATGCAGGTTGGGGTGATCTGAGGCAGATTGTGGAGTTTCGATGCAGGCGGCGATCTATTGCAGACGGTGGTCTGTGGCAGACGGCGGCTCGATGCAGGCGGTGGTGTCTGCAGGTGGTGGCGACCCGAGGCTGGTGATGGCAATTTTGGGCTGAGCTTGACTAGTTGGCTACGGTCTCATTGCTATTTGGGCTTGGGATTGAGCTTTTTGGGCCCTACCCAAGTTGAGTGTTTAGTTCATGTTTTTATTTTTTCTTGTTGGTTAGTTATGTTACGCTTTATGCGAGCAATAAATTCTTACGTCAGTGATGTAAGGTAAGTCGGGCTTTTAGCCTTTGAATCCACTCAATGTGCCTTGTCTGCTCTGGGTAGGCGGCGAGTTCTTTGCTTCGTCAAATGGTCGCTACCTCCTAGTGGCAGGGTGAGACTAAGTGTCGTCGGATTTATTTTTCGGCGGCAACATAGGAGGAAAGCTGTGCTAAAGCTGGTAATTATGCTATATTGTAATCGAGTTACATATCGAGTTATCTTTCCAGTATGTCACTGCTATGTTAAAGAAAATAGAGTAGCTAATTATGCACTCTTTGCTAGTTGGTGCTTGTTATAATACAGGTCTCCTGTAGAGATTTCTGATATTATTTCGGAAAATACTCTAGATATGCTTATTGTAATAAGGGGTTTAGGCTCATTGTCCCCCCCCCCCCCCCCCCCCCGCCCCTTGTATTCGACAGTTTCATTAATCAAGGCTTGAGGGCAACTGCACCAGCCCTTTATTCAAAAAAAAAAAAAAAAACAACAACAACACAAAAGATTCAGAATTAGTGGGTCTCGCCACCTCATTAAATTACTTTGTTTTCTTAAAGTACGGGTTTACTCAAGGCCATGTTTGGTTCACAGATTTAAGGAATCAGAAAAGAAAAATCGTTCATTTTCTTTGTTTGGTAGGCACAAACTTAGAAACTATTTTCCTGGCAGATGAGAATATAGGGGGAAGATGGTTCCTTTTAGAACCCATGGGATTGATTTTCCCTTCTCTTTTCCCAGCATTTATTACAAAAATTTAGGACTACAGCATCTCTACTCAAATGTGTTATTGTCAATTTCACCCATGATGTTAAACTTTAAAGTACAATGGTATTATCTGAACAATGATATATATTTTTCTTTCCTTTCCTGCACCAACCAAACACTGGAAGGGAAATCAAATGGTCTTTCTTGAATGTTTTTCATGCTTTACCAAACACTGGAAAGAAAACTTGACAAGAATTTTAATTTCCCATCCCCATAGAAAAGACAATGGAATTGATTTCTCTTATGTGAACCAAAAGCCTAAAATTACTACTCTGTGTAATTCGGGAAATTATAACATTGTCCCGGACATGGTACACGTGCATAGTGGTCTGAATTTATGTTATTGGTCCATATGACTTGTAGTTATTTCTTATTGATCTCTTAATTTAATTTTTTTTTTTCACTCCCATGTATGGTCCGCATCAAATTCGAGTGATATTATTAGCCTGTACCACCAAATGGCAATGTCATGTGGTAGTTGTTGAGAATATATACATCCCACATGGGAAAAATGGGACTTTGCCTATGGGTTTATAAGGGCTTGAGTCACTCCATCCATTGACAATTGGTTTTGGATGTGAACCCCAGATTACTTTATGATGGTATCAGAGCGGGTTACCCACGTGTGCATGCCTAACGGCCACACGGGCTCCACGTCACCCAAAGTTGTTCACGTGTATGGCTTGAAAATTCGTCACATGTGCGGGGGCGTGTTGAGAATATATACATCCCACATGGGAAAAATGGGACATTGCCTATGGGTTTATAAGGGTTTGGGTCACTCCATCCATTGCCAATTAGTTTTGGATGTGAACCCCAGATTACTTTATCAGTAGTCTGAGATCACAAAATAATTCCTCAATTATAACCTTTCGTACTACACATCAGGATAGATTTGTTAGTTCCCTCTAGTACGCTACCATATATCGATTCTTTTAAAAATTAGAATAGTTAAGTATTTGCACCGATTGAGACCAAGTAATTTGTTTTCGGCATTATTCTTTATTGACAAGGGGGGGGGGGGGGGGGTGGCTGAGGATCTTGATCATGGTCGGTGAGGAGAAAGTAACAATGAGTGAATGAGGGATTGAATGGCGTTTAGCTCAAATGTGGTGGAGTGCTGGGTTCGATTCATGTTCTTCTCGTCTCAAGACAAGTAAGAAGAAAATAAACACTTTTTTTTTATAAGAAGAATATTTAGATTTATGAGTCCTATAATTGAATAGAAATAAGAAAGTGTGATTGACCATATAGAAGCTCAATGATTGATGTAAATAAAAGCGTATTTACATTGGTGTTCCATTTATGTCAATGCCATATATTGATTGAAGGTTGGTAGCTGGAGAGTGGAGAGGGGTTCCATTCTCTGATTTGGATAAACAGCTGCCGTCTTGCTTGCTGCCCCAAATCTGCCGGTCATCATCCTCCATTTCCAATGTTCCAAAACTTCAATTCCACTTCTCTCAAATCATATATGCATTTTAATTTTGATATGAAATTATGATGAATACAAACCCGACCACATACATGTTCAAGTGACTAGAACCACACATTGTCAGCAGTCCCATGACTATTGGAAATTTGGAATATGTGGCAGTGGAAGACTCTAAGCTCTCAATCAGCCGACCGATACAAGCACTCGGAGCGGTAATGGCATCCTTTTGTGGAATTATAGAAACTTGAGATGTAGTTAAAAGATTTTTGTGGTTACATCCAAAACTAACGGCTAAATGTTTAACTCTCATTTTTCGTCTTAAACCTGAAAATGACTCTCACGCTAGCTTAAGCAGTTTCATACCTTAAAATATTAGTCATTAATTCTCATCTCTTAATACAGGCCACGTATCAAACTAACTTTTGTTAGATTTTTTTTTTTTTTGAAAGAAAATTCCGAGCTTTTATTAATCAATTACGATGATTACAATCGTACATAATGGCATCCAAAATTAACTCCGGAGCTTGAGCGAACCACTCAAAAGAACCTTCATTTTCAAAGGCATGACTAGCTAACCTATGAGCCACACAATTTGCAGAACGAGGAGCATGAACAAAAGAGATATCCTGAAACACCCTTGCACCTACTTTGATATCCTCAATGAGAGGACTATAAACAGACATATCAGGCACCTCTGAAGTTATTGCTTGGATGGCAACTAAGCAATCACTTTCAATAATTACTTTATCAACCATCATAGCTTGACACAAATCCATACCTGCTCGTATAGCCACCAATTCAATGTGTAGTGCTGCTGTAACATGACTAACCTGATGCGCAATAGCCGCAACAAATCCACCCTGATCATTCCTTATGACGCCTCCTACAGTACCATAGCCCACTGATGGCAAAAAAGCACCATCAGTATTCAACTTTAGGATATACCTGCCTGTGGTGCCTTCCAGAACTGGTGGGCACGGCCTTTTTGCTTCCTCCCATTAGGATACCTATTAAGTAAAAAGCTTTCATACCAAGTCATAGTACCCAAAGAAATAGCTACTGCACTTTGAGACTTTTCTGACCATAATTTCTCATTTCGATTCTTCCACAATGCCCAAACCGTCATAAGAAGCTTTGCAAAAATATCAGAAGACATGGTGGTTGCCTGTTCTAACATCCACTCTTTGAAACTAAAGGAATGTGACATAGATAGAGGCAAATTAAACAGAGCAGCACCCAATATCTCTTTGGCCACCGGACAAGCGCAAAAGACATGTCTGCTATCCTCATACGGGTGAGAACACAACAAACAGCCCAACTCTCCTGTATACCCTTTAGTAGTTAACCGATCCCGTGTAGGCAACAAGTTATTACATGCCTGCCATAAACAAATATGAACTTTCCCTGGTACCCTAGCATGCCATAAAGCCTTCCAAAGCAAGTCAAAAGGATCACCCACAGATGTTGAAACCCGCAAATTATCTAACACAATATCTCGAGCCACCCAATAAGCACTCTTCACAGAATAAAATCCTTTTCTCTCCAGTTTCCAGGTTATTCGATCACTCCTCACATTTCGACTCAAAGGAATGCACATTATTTTTTCCACTATATTAGGAGCAAATAGAGAATGAAGTACCTGTGCAGACCACATAATGAATCCAAGAGAGACCAATACACAAAATAGTTTTTCCATACAATGATGCAAGAAAGAAGGATTCCATCTTCTATTTCAATTGTTTACTTTAGCATGAAAATTATTAAACTTTAATTCATCTATTTTCTTTTTATATGAAAGTATTTGAATACTAGATTTATAATTCATATATAGGATGACGACTTTATAATGCATGTTATTTTAGAGCCAATACCTCATGACTAGATAAGTTTTGTGTTTTGGCTCTACGTTATAATATGAACGAGATATAAAGTTTAGATAAAGGTCTACACCTCCTTTTCTATTGAATAAATAAAATTCCATGGCTATCTCGATAATTCCAAATAAGGAACATAGGTAAGAAACAAAACAACACAATTTGTTATGCATACCAGAGAAAAAATCACTCAGACTAAATAGCTAAAAAAGTAAACAAAAGTACTAATTACCTTGCTGTTTCCGAACAACATAACTCCAAGAGGCATTAAGAAAGCACATGTTCCCTCCACTCTTATCCATTACAATTAGTTATATATGCATCTGAGTAATTTTGTGAAGATGTATTTTTGACAACAATATATTTGATGAAATGTCTTTAAAAAATTATTTTACGAAGAAAATTTGTGTCGTATTTTTGCATAATATTCTTAAGCTTTGATATATATAAGAACAAAAAAGCTAGTATTCTTATAGGGAAAATTTCGCAAATAGTACACCAAGTAAAGGCCACTAATAATTCTTATACATAAAGTTCCAAACCAAACATTTCGGTACACGAAATCTGAAACTCGACCCACTATCAGTACACGACGTCAATTTTTGACACCAAAATGTCCATTATGCCCTCAGTTTTTTTTTTTAATAATTTTTTTTTCTGTTATTTTTTTTCCTTCGTTTTTTCTGTTATTTTTTTCTATTATTTTTTTTCCCTCTTTTTTTTCTGTTATTTGTTTTTCCTTCGTTTTTTCTGTTATTTTTTTCTATTATTTTTTTTCCTTCGTTTTTTCTGTTATTTTTTTTCCTTCGTTTTTATCTCTTTCTTCTTCCTTCTTCCGGGCTCACTCCCTCGCTTCCAACGCCGCCCTTACCCTCCAATTGGTGAGATTTATGGTCCTACAGCTTATATTTGTAACTCAGCCAATATTTAGTTATGTGAAAAGAAAGAAAGAGATAAAAACGAAGGAAAAAAAAACGAAGGAAGAAAAAGAAAATAACAGAAAAAATTAAGGAAAAAAAAATAATAGAAAAAAAATAACAGAAAAAATGAAGGAAAAAAAATAGTAGAAAAAAATAACAGAAAAAACGAAGGAAAAAAAATTAACAGAAAAAAAGAAGGAAAAAAATAATAGAAAAAAAAAACAGAAAAAATGAAGGAAAAAAAAATAACAGAAAAAACGAAGGAAAAAAAATAATAGAAAAAAATAACAGAAAAAACGAAGGAAAAAAAAATAACAGAAAAAAAAAAATTTATTAAAAAAAAAAAGAACTGAGGGCATAATGGACATTTTAGTGTCAAAAATTGATGTGGTGTACTGATAGTGGGTCGAGTTTCAGATTTCGTGTACCGAAATGTTTGGTTTGGAACTTTATGTATAAGAATTATTAGTGGCCTTTACTTGGTGTACTGTTTGCGAAATTTTCCCATTCTTATAACACCATCTATCAATTTCACAAGGTATGCCTACTTATCCCATGTTGCTTTAGTGTTCTTACAGATTAATTACATTTCGATCTCCTCAATCTTCAAGAGAATCTTTAGCAATTACATACATCAGTATCCCCTTAATCTAACTAATACAGTTAGGCTTGTTATGTTGTTTTGTAAAGTATATATCATACTCAAATTCCACTGTGGTGAATAATATTTGACTTGACATGTCCGTCATCTCTGTATTTATTCACCAAAGTATATACTCAAATACAACATATCGTTTATACCACTATAATTATATATACCTAGACCCCTTTAGTAGCACGCGCATCAACCATTGGATCACAATTCTATGGAATGATCATCTTGTCCTACATGTGTGAGATCACATCAAGCTAGCTAGGGCTTACAGGTGTCCGTTCATCAAAAAATTTCTGTATGTATCAATGATACATAATATAACATAACACATACATAATCCAATGTTTTATATTTAAATATAATCCCACATCATCCAAAACAGAAAAAATATTTACTTAGGGATAATCTCATTCCATTTCTATCAATGCAAGCAAAGCGTGTGCTATGAGTTCCCACTATAAAAAGGCCACAGGCCCTGCATCGATTTTGCCATTGTCCACAAGTGACAAAAAACATTTTGACCAGAAGCTGCTGCAGCAAGCAAGTTAAAAACAGCTTAGCTTGAGTTCTATACAGGCTATGACTACTGTCCCGGAAACCGAAGGGAAAACCCTCCCAGATGCCTGGGACTACCAGGGCCAGCCCGCCGACCGGTCCACCACCGGCGGCTGGACTTCTGCAACCATGATTCTAGGTATGCAATTAGTTTTGAGTTCGATGCTCTAATACTTAGTTACCTAAGTATTTGATCGGGGTTGGTTTTTCTATTTGGTTCACAGGTGGAGAAGCATGTGAGAGGTTAACGACGCTGGGAATTGCGGTGAACTTGGTGACTTATCTGACCGATACCATGCACCTGGGCAATGCTACCTCTGCAAATACGGTCACCAACTTTCTCGGTACTTCTTTTATGCTCTGCTTGCTCGGCGGCTTTGTCGCCGACACCTTTCTTGGAAGGTAATAGTGTTTGGTTTACTTGTAATTAATTATTTGGTGTTATCTCACTCTACTTGGTGTTTGCTTTGAATTTGCTCAAATGATTGATGGTTTCCTTCCTGGTTTGATAGGTACCTTACCATTGCCATCTTTGCCACCGTTCAAGCAACTGTAAGCAAACTTCCAACCTACCACTCCTATCCAATAATAACTCTTCCTTCAAAGAGTAGCCTAGCCTCATCCAATAATAACTCAAATGATTGAATTTGCTCAATAGTATATCGGAACTGTTGACTCGACAGACATGGTATTTACGTTATGAATCGATTGGAACCACCTATTTCGTAGAATCCTGTATGAAGTATGGTTCTGATGAGATTTGACAATGTTACATTTTACAATCTGACAAGGAAACATTACTTCAGAAATATTTAAAGTTTTTTAAGTTTTTCCTGAAAAATAAAAAATCATTCTTACTTTCCTTTTGAAATTTAAAAAGGAAAAAAGAAAAAAAAAAAAGCGACTTTCTCTGTTCTTTTTCTAAACTTTTTGTTTTGGTTAATAGGGTGTAACAATATTGACAATCTCCACCGTAGTCCCTAGCCTTCGACCACCCAAATGCACCGCCGGTTCCGACACACATTGCAGTCCTGCAAGCGGCAAGCAGCTAATGGTTCTTTACATGGCACTATACCTCACCGCCCTTGGCACCGGTGGCCTTAAATCGAGCGTTTCCGGCTTTGGTTCCGACCAGTTTGATGACTCGAACAAAGTAGAAAGAAAACAAATGACAAACTTCTTCAACTGGTTCTTCTTCTTCATAAGCATAGGCTCACTCGCCGCTGTCACCATTCTTGTATACATCGAAGACAACTTAGGAAGACAATGGGGGTACGGAATCTGTGCCTGTGCAATTGTGATAGGCCTGGTTGTGTTCTTGTCGGGCACGAGACGGTACCGTTTCAAGAAACTGGTGGGGAGCCCTTTGACACAGATTGCGGCGGTATTTGTGGCGGCGTGGAAGAAGAGGAAAATGGAATTGCCGTCGGACTTGTCGTTGCTGTATAATATTGATGACATTGATGATGGACAGAAGAAGAAGCAGAAGCAGATATTGCCCCATTCCAAACAGTTCCGGTTAGTGTTTATTGATTCTAGCTCTTTCTACCAATCTCAACTAACAACTTTAACTGTACCAACTGTTTGTTTTTTATAATTATATTCTACATTTTAATAATTGTTTTCTTGAGCTTTTGTTTTGTTTGATTTTTAGTTAGTAGTGGTTTTTTTTTTTGTCAGCTAATCTGAAAGGTTTTGATATTAGCTAGGGTTTTAGAGATAATCAAGCAACATAACACCTGAGACCATCTGTAAAATATTAATTATATACCTTTTCCTCTATGTTGTTAAGAATTTTGATAGGTATCTGTG
Organism: Rosa rugosa; assembly: GCF_958449725.1. Taxonomy (NCBI): domain Eukaryota; kingdom Viridiplantae; phylum Streptophyta; class Magnoliopsida; order Rosales; family Rosaceae; genus Rosa; species Rosa rugosa. The sequence goes on from NC_084823.1 coordinate 41,031,763, forward strand.
AATGAGTCTGGATTCAACTTGCTTAGACCTATGATAATAAAAAAATACAGATTTTCAACTTATCTGCAGCTTAAGCACTTCTAAAGTTAATGTCTAGCTAGGTTATCCTTAGCTGTCTACTGAAGATGTAAAACAAAACAAAAAAGGAAGGCAACATTTAGATAATCTCACGTTTATATCTATGATGATAGAGAATATTAGAGAGTAATGATGTTGGTTTTCATATATACTTTATGCCAAAACCAACTATAATTGGATTAAAACGTGACAAGCCCAGGCATCATTTTCTTTTCTCCAGTATAATAAGCCAATCAGAGAGAAACTAGACAGATAGCCGACTTTGTTTGACTAACTTAATAATTCATTAACCCAAAATCATCTCTTGAATTCTTAAATATGCTGCTAGCTTATTGTAATGTCACTTATTATAGAAAATCCGTTCTGTAGTTTTTTTAAAAATAATCATATCCATTTGAATCTTGTGCCTGCATCATACGTATGTTATTATTCACTATATGATTCACCGATACATGCAAACCCAATTTGGGGATATACAAATGCTACTTTTGAAGCTAGCTAGTAAATATGTCATATATGCAGCAGAATACAGGATAAGCAGCTAGGCCTAGTAAAACATATAATTAGGGATTTAGGGTCAGAGTAGAACTAAAAGAGTCTATTTAATGATGTAAGTTCAGTCTAATAACATAACATGATCGACTGTATGTATGTTTAACTAGAGACATTTTCATTCTGTATCATATAATATATACTGTTTTTCCTGATCGAGAAAGAGAGAAGAAAAACTTGAATTGTAGGGAGTGGGGGGATGTAAGTAAAATGGTGCGAGTCGTACGTTTCAAGTGGTGCTATAATTCAGAGATATCGAATCAAAAGCATCATCATATCACGAGGGCCTGGGGTCAGTCTGTCCCCTAAATGGTCATCACGCTTCTTGTCTTGGACTTGGAGAGTATCCTCTTCCCAGTTCTCACCTCCACCCCAGCTGTGGAGTTTTGATCGATATCGGTCACGGACATATATGTTAGCTTAGCTTGAATATTCCACTGCATGCTGGCTCTGTTCCCTTGCATTCCATCACACACATACTCTAGTACTATTACAATATCAAATATTTTCTTGCATATATACTACTCTTTGGCCAGGTTAGTTTGTCACACAAAACTTGCAACAGAGAGCAAATCCTAACAAAAGATAAACAAATTTGATCCTGCATGTGGTTGGGCTTCACCAAATACCACTTCCCTTTGTGCATCTTCACATGACCGACCATGTTATTGTAAAACAGAATCTCTATGCACTTAAAAAAATGTTTTGCTTTGATTTTCGCTTTGTTATTAATAATCAAATCAAGACAGTAGGCAAACTAATAGGGATCAATTATTATGATGCATTAATGGTTGCTATATAAATTGTTGACTCGTTTCCTTAAATGGTCGAGTTTTTTTGGAATTGAGTAATTGTTAATTACCACTGATATGTTGATAATGAATTTCTTAATTTCTTGTACAGTTTCTTGGATAAGGCAGCAATCAAGATCCCAGAAAGTGCCAGCAGCACTACAATGATCATGAACAAGTGGAGTTTATCAACCCTAACTGATATTGAAGAAGTCAAAATGATTATCAGAATGCTACCAATTTGGGCCACCACCATATTGTTTTGGACAGTCTATGCTCAAATGACCACATTCTCAGTGTCACAAGCAACCTCCATGGACCGTAAAATTGGTAGTTCATTTCAGATCCCACCTGCCTCTCTCACTGTTTTCTTTGTAGGCAGCATTCTCTTGACTGTCCCAGTTTATGATAGAATCATAGTCCCAGTGGCAAGAAAGCTACTCAAAAACCCCCAAGGACTAACCCCATTGCAGAGAATTGGGGTTGGTCTAGTGCTCTCAATATTTGCCATGGTGGCAGCGGCACTCACAGAGCTAAAGCGCTTGAGAGCCGCACGATCTCATGGGCTGACGGATGATCCGACAGCCGAGATCCCGTTAAGCGTCTTCTGGCTGGTCCCACAATTTTTCTTTGTAGGATCAGGAGAGGCCTTCACTTACATTGGTCAGCTTGACTTTTTTCTCAGGGAGTGCCCAAAGGGGATGAAGACTATGAGCACAGGACTGTTTTTGAGCACCCTTTCACTAGGGTTCTTCTTCAGCTCGCTTTTGGTGACCATAGTGCATAAGGTGACTGGGGATAGGAAGCCATGGCTTGCAGATAATCTTAATCAGGGAAAACTTTATGATTTTTACTGGCTTTTGGCAATTTTGAGTGCTTTGAATATGCTGATTTATTTGGTTTGTGCCAAATGGTATGTGTACAAGGACAAGAGGCTTGCTGAGGAGGGCATAGAATTGGAGGAAGTAGAGATTTGTGCCCATTAATGTATTAGTTTTCCAGTGGCTTGGGTATCTGGTTTGTTTTTTTTTTTTTAATTTTTTTTTCTTTTCACATAAGCCTGTAACCTTTTATGCACAAAAAGAAAGAAATGAAGAATCATTAGCTTGATCACTTTTCATTCTGAATAACTTTGAGAGAGGTTGGATCATAGTATAGCATAATTTATTTTTGCTTGTAACTTACTTTCTCAGGAAAGTAATTTCAGGGAATCAATTACCGGCCACTGCTAGTAAATCGTACTACAAGAAAAGGATACTGGGAGTGAATGGCTTACAAAGTAAAAAAAGATCACAGAATCTCAATTGCCTTGCTTAGTGCTTAAACTTCTTAATGTTATCATGTGACCTGCAATAAAGGAGAATCTGATATACTATGAGGTTTCAAAATTTGATTTGAAGAGATCAATATCGAATTTTAAAGTCACTTTGAATTATAATCTTCTAAATATGAGTTTGAGAAACCAAAAAACAGAAGAACTTCAATAGTTAAACCAGAAAAGAAATAAAAATAATGCAGTATATAATTAAGATTCAATAATAATTGTCATACATTTACTAAAATACAAGGAGATTACTCAGTAATGCAGTATGGTGTCAAGATTCAAAGAGATTACTTTAATCATACCTGATTGGAGTTGTTGAATTATTGTGAGAGTGATATTGGCCATTTGGGTAAGTGATGGTTTCTTGTGTCCAATTCTCTTCAAATGACAAGGATGATTCCAGTCTTGGTACAGTGACATCCAGCCACTGGTTTTGCATATCTTATTATTATTATTTCTTCAATCATATTATATTCCAATGGTTAGGGAAACTTCACATGAATTTTACCCAAACTATTGGTTATGGAAAATGTTCTATCCCTAAACTCCTAAAGCTTTGAATCCCACCTATTTATTCTATTTTATTTCCTTCATAATAAAGAGCGAGTTTTTTTTTTATAGAGAGAGTGAGATTAAACTTGCTAGTTATGGACACCGATTCTTCAAAATAACATTTACATGCATAACATATAAGAAAGTTCTCAACTTCTGTTATTTGACATTTTGTTGTAGACGATCCCCTTCTTCTTCTTTAATTTTTTTTATTTTTTTTATCAAAGATCCCCTTCGTCTTTGTAATTCTATTTTAAAGATAAAAAACAAAATTGATTGAGCTTAATTTGCAATCCTATCCCATCATTGCAAAACAAAAATAATGTAGCCAAAGTTTATCATCATCATAGTGACAATATTATTTGTGATCAGTAAATTATATAAATTCATTAAGGACCTGCTTCATTGCCAAGTCAACATCCAATCACTTTAGGTATGTAAATCATTCATTCTAATAAATTTCACACTCAATATTTTCAATGCAATAATAATTATCATCTTAAAATAAGGAGACTTGAACTTTAGATTTCATCCACCGTTGTGAAGAAACATTCTGATAATAGACCAACAAAATCTCGATGTCAACATCTTGTTTGATAAAATGCAAACAAACACTAGGATATTTTACAATGCTCTAGAACAGTGGGGAGTCTTTTCATAAAAAGAACATTGGGGAGTTGGGTCTATCCAATTAATTTATTTTTTATTTTCTTTTGTTTAGGTGTAAGCATCAGTGGCCCGATTAAGAAAGTATCAGTGCTCCAGAGGCACTGTAGAACATCCATGACACTAGTGCCTTTTCTGTCAAGGAACATCTGATGGCCAAAAGTAGGAAATTCCAAGCTACCTATGTTCCAGCTTCCTCATTTATCTTTCACGTTTCTCATTTCAATCTCCTTTATCTCTCTTTTATTAATTAAGCTTAAAGCAGATATATTACTAAATGACCATTTTTGTTCGTGCTAATGCCAAACGAACAAAGGTTTAGAACACCAATATATACCTATTGTTGTTTTATTTCTTCTCTTTTTAAGGTACTAGCAAGGAACGTAGAGTGATTGCCTGATCAAAGATATTACACAACTGAATGAGGATGAAATTACATCTTTCTTTTTATTGCTAAAAACGAAAGTACAAATAAATATGAAAGTGCTGAACCAATGGCTAGCACCCAAAGAGAGGAGAGAGACTACAACATATGACAGAGAGATTAGATAGTTTTGATACTGACAAGGATATATAAGACTACAATCTAACCATCATCTTACAGTTAAGAGATATATAATTCTTCGTTTGAATGCCCAGGTAGGATCAGCTCCATCACAAATACAACAGAACCGGAAACGCCAAGCTCTATCTATGTGCACAGCTCTGCCTGTGACAAGTATCCTAAGGCGTTTTGTTTTCCTGCATTATCAGAGAAAATCATACAAAATGAACTCTTCACATTTTTACTGATAAAAGAAGACTTCACATTTATAGCACACAGGTACATGACAACATCAACATCAACATCAACATGAGCATATGATATGTTTGTTCTTTTCTGACTGAACTTTCTCAATGGAATAAATAATGCATGTAAACATAAATTTGGAGGGGAAAAACCCACTTCTCTAAGGGACTTGTTTTGAGTATACCTCACAGAACCATTTCGGTTCTTCTGGTTTTCTTAAGTTTCTTTTGGGTTGAACAGTAAGAGGGGCATTAGTGGTCAAACTACTGACGGCATGTGATGAGAGCACATGCTTGTATACTATCCGATGATTAGGAAAAAATGGTTTCAAGCTGTGAGAACTATGCCTTAGGCATGTGACATAACAGTTAAGCATACAATACAATACAATGCAATTTAAGCAGTGAATATGTGGATGATTGAGAAATAGGTCCTGAACTCCAAGTCTTTGAAAGACTAAAAGAGAAAATCTTTGAGACAACATTCTGGATTTCAGGTTTTAGACACATGGAGTATCCACATCGCCTTTCAGGAGGATTTTATCCCACAGAAGCAGTCAGCTGAGATGATATCTATGAGACGCTATAAATCTAATGACATATTGGAGAAATTTGTGCATGTTGCAAAGTTGAGAATGTATGAACACAGTTTTTCAGGAAATAGAACGCACCTGAATGCAATTATGACCCTTCTAATGTATCAAGGCCTTCATCAAATTCACCAAAAATGTTTGGGCACTCATCCCATTTACCCTGTTTCCGTGATTCCCAATAGCCCCCAACATAGCGGAAAGGTCCATCTTCACCTTCTCTCTCAAACCATTTGGGTTTCCACCCATTTTCTTGTAATTTCCTCGACTGTGCAATAAGAGTTTAAAGGATCACCACCAACATTAGTACTATATAATGATAAATGTTAACTGATCATAAGCCATCTCCTTAATACTGGTATTTCATGCAACATATGATACACTGAAAGTACTTATTAAACATTTTTCTATCCAAAATCAATGGATGCATCGATTAATTTGCTGATGGAAAAAAAAAACACATTGTACCTCCCACGCCAAATAAAATAAATAAACAAATGAAGAATCGGCCTATGAATCTCGCATTTAGGTTGGTGTGTGTGTGTGTGTGTGTGTGTGTGTCCCAGAGATATCAAAGATGCCATACGTACCATTCTTTGCCTTCTTTCCAACCGCTGCTTCTCCGCATTCGCCTTTTCATATTCTCCATTCTCCAGGTGCCGCTGGTCTGGCCTGAGTCTGGAATCCGTGGGTGGGAGCTTCTCCTTAATCCGTGATCAAATACCCAGGATCAGACAAAGCTATAAGAAACAATTAGAGATGCATAAGAGGAAAATGAAAATGCATAGGAAAAATTGATGTACTACATCATGTCTACCTGCAGTCCAGGTGTTAGCTCGTTCAGTGTGATAGCGAACGATGTTAAGTTGTACCGTGTGATATTAGGGGGTTTACTTCCTTTCCACAATAAGGAAGCATCTGAAGGATTTGGCTTTCCACCCACATCACCATTAACATAATACATGCTGTCATCCCACTTCCCAAATAGTGTAGCAACCTTTTTCCCCACGACATCTTCAACAAATCCATGGACCTATGTGGATAATATATACGTGCAATTAATCCAATAATTATCATGAAGAATGGCGCACGATATAGACCAACAGATGTGTGAGTTTCTCAGAGTCATCAGACGAATAAAGCAGTGAGCATGTGTCAACATTTTCTATGCCTTGGCATAGAAACAACAGATGTCAGAACAGGTTCATAAATAAAAATTAACCACTAACCTGGTGAGGATTTCGGTCAAGAATGGATTGCTCTTTGAACTTCAGTTTGCATGAATACTCACGATTACCCCGTATGTGCATTGTACCATGGTGGTCACAATAAAGTTTACCGAGAATGAGATTATATATATTTGTTGTGACCTATCAAATGGCATGAAAATATTTAGCATGACTGGAACATATATAAAGAAAATAAATAAACAAATAAAAAAGATAAATCAAAAATTTGAATGAGGAGTCAGTATAAAGGGAAACAGAATCACACAGTAATCCCACCTTGCTCCACTGGAAAATTTCGCCATCATCAAACTCCACGCTTAGAACTCCAACAGGGTCAAGCTGAATTGATCGCCCCCAAAATTTTGACCGGAGATTGCTGTCAGCCCAGAACTTCCACCCTCTACCTTCACAGTGGCAAGCAATGAGTGTTGGGTGGTGACTGACCTGTTAAAAGTAAAAGTTCATTGAATATTTTGTATTGAGTAGGATAATCTTTGGAATCACACATATTTATATAAACCCACTGTAAGAGAAAGAAGTATAGTTGTAGGATCCTGTCTTTGCTTGCAAATATCAAGTTCTCAAACAATACTTTCACAATGTTGAGTACTTACTCCTTAAATATTCTGAGAATTACTTATAAAAATTCAAAGTTCTTTCAATAAGTTTCTGTCCAAAGTTGCATACTCATTTGACCAAAAGCTTGAATTTCTTTTCTCTGATAATTAAGAAGGCAGTATAGTTGGCCCTCTCAACAAGAGTGGTGTTGTTCTTTAAGCTGTTCAAAATTTGATGCATATCCCAACCAGTTTTCAATCATCATACCTCATTGTACTTAAGTTCCCATTGCTCATTTGTTTTAGTTATTTTGATTTTGTACACTATATTCTTTGATCTTCAAATGCTTACCTTTTCAGAGAAGAAGTGAATTCCTTTATCTGGATAGTCGGCTTCATAAGTTTCACCTAACAAAGGATTGAATGGCTTACAGTGCCGCCCTTCCGATGATGCATAACCAGAAACCGCAAATGCAGCAACATTTAGAATCCTTTGGAGACTATTCCCCTAATATTTCAAGAGACCAAAGAGGAACATGTCAGCTTCAAAATATAATTAGTCTTAGATGCATTCAAGATATTCTGCTGCACTTCCTATTCCAGTCAAAGTCGAGCTTAATTTCAATATAAAACACAAGACACAGCAAAGCTATTAACAGTTATTCCTCCTGTGATTGACCCATTACAACTAATCATCAAGATTTTAATATAATAATAATAACAACAACAATAATAATAATAATAATAGATAATAAATCCCTAAATGTAGTCATTAAAAGATGTTACTATGTAGGACTAAAAACAAAAGGTGCAGGCGGTTGAGGAACTGCTTGCATAGCCATCATTACCAAAATATCACACAGTAAAATTACATTGGCATGGCGATGTAATATAAGTTAAGAAGACTCTGGTCTTACCATTTTTCCATACTCATATGCCCGATCCAAAAGGTACGAGTACTCCATGTCCTCACAACACTTCTGAAGAGATGATATTGGCTCATTAAAATACACAGGGAGACAAACTCGAGTGAGATCCTTTCCCACATTGTCTTTAATCATGGACCAAAGGCTGACTCCTTTCTCCTTCTCAACTGGAACAGGAAGCTCTTTTCTCCTTTCAATGTGTGGATATCTAACATCATTAATTTCCTTTTCTGTGTGCATCTCCTCAACATTACTAAATTGACTTCGAGGTTTGTTGATCTTATTTGTGTTATTTACAACTTGCACAGACCCGCAACTTATGTTCGGTTCAGTAAAATACTCTTTTGTGTCAAAAAATGACAATTCATCTTCATCTGACACTTCCTCGAGCTCCTGTTTCTCAATATCGTCAGATGATTCAGTTGTGCTGCATTCTAAAAACCGAAACAGATGTCAGTATTCAAGCAGACATGGAAAAGGAGCAAAAATACAAACCACTAAAAATTCTCTTGGATAGCGTGACTTTGAACCACTAAGCTTTGAGATACAAAATGAGAATAAAAGCTGATGAATTCCTATGATCATATAAGTCCTAATTAATATACCAGCCATCTTTCAATTAGATTGAAAACACTAAAAGGGAATTTAAAAACCACAAACACAAAGCTAACTATTCGTCTAGGTCAAAGTTATATCTATTGATTCAAATAAAGGAACTTACTGCTCTTACATGCATCAACAATGTCATGACCAGTATATATTACATCTTGCATGCTGTAATAAGGATTGAGCACCACTTTTAGAAATTAAGATGTGTATTGCGTGTGTGCATGTAGAATAATGAGTTAATGACACAATGTAAAGCATCGACTCAATTGTCATGTTGAAGAGAGGTCCGCAACTTTTATTAAGGATGGGTCTTCAGTGGATTGGCTTTATGTGCTATCAAACTCTAACACTCAACAAAATAGCCAACTAAAGTCTTCTTCTACATGTTCCATTCACAGAATTATTTCTTGTTTTTTTATCCAAATCAATTTTATACCCTACAATAACACTGTTTTTTGCGCATTATACAAGCAAATATTTGGTTTAATGAAGAAGGAAAGAGCTTATTAGAAAGTGGACAGAGAAAACATAAATTGTGTACCACTATATTTTCCCTGCCGCAAACTGGAAAACTCATGCTTCGTCAATTGGTATTCACCATCGTGAATTCCAGAGGCTTCAGCTTCAAAGTTAGCTGCCTGCATAAGCAGAAGTCACATGCTTAGCTATAACACAAAGCAATCAAAACTATAAAATGAAGATTGCAGTCACAAAGTAATGTACAAAATTATAACAAACCATTGTAATGCTTTCGTAAATATGGAATAAGCCTTCCAAAGACAGACTGTAGAAGGTATAGCTCAAAACAAAGTCACTTCCAATGACACTAGCAAAAATCCATTCTAACACTGTTGGTTGACCACAGGAACCGAGGCAATGAATATTCCTAAGATCTATCTTTTAGTAGAAGTTACAGACACTGGGAACCCATTAACCTCTAGAGTGATACTAGTGGTTTGATTTTTGAAGGAAAGATTAGATGAACTTAGTTTGCTTCCATCTTTATGATTGTAGGAAGTAAAAATCGTTGTCAACTTGGAAAGCATGACAAGACGAGCTTTGCTAGGAAAACTTCAATCCTTTTAAGTTCTCAGATCAATCTGTGTATAGTATACACAGATGTCTAATACATATATGTAACATTTTATACATATAGTAATGTCCTCTCATCCAATTTCTATTTAAGAGTACAGATTCTGACAGGATTGAAGTTCATTCTATCTGGCAATTTCCTTTTACGTATATATATGCATAGAAATTAATAGGAAGAAGTTAGTGATATGCACTCCAAGTATATATAGTTCTCAATTTAGAAAGCACTTTGTCTCTGATCTACCAAGAAGATGCTTCCTTTGATTGGTGGATCCACAAAGTGGGATCCACTTCAACCAACATGAGGACAACTAACGCTAGCTTTCCTCCTACCAAGAATTGAGCAAATGGAAATTCTCAATTATCTGGGCTATTATAAACAAACAACAGCACAGAAAAATGAGTGAATTCAATAGATTCATCCATTCTATGAGATATTAGGAATGACAGCAGCAATGACCATAAATAGTAAAGTCAAGTATGATGGTATAATAATTTGACATAGACACAACATTAGGCAGGCATGAAACGTGACGATTATATTTGCAAAGCCAAACAAGATATTAGAAGTTGGAGCTGTGTGTAAAGACAAGATGGTTTATCAGTCAGCACTCAGCAAGAAACATGACCCTACATAAATAGATATCTCATAAGGAATCTCTCTGGTATACAAATCAAGTAGCCCTCACTAAATTGTAATTGTGTTTGAGTTATTCGCTGTGACAAAGACAATCCCTTAACTTTAAGAAAGTGTACAAAGGGTTGAGAACTAGTTACCTCCAACTGTCTCACTAAATTGTAATTGTGTTTGAGTTATTCGCTGTGACAAAGACAATCCCTTAACTTTAAGAAAGTGTACAAAGGGTTGAGAACTAGTTACCTCCAACTGTCTTAATGTGTCGAACAAATTGGACCGTTCTTCGCACAGAACCTTGAGCTGTCCTTGTAATTGAGAGAATTCAGAGAGCATTATCTGCTCACAATCCTTTACAGTGTTCTCACTGGTTCCCTCTTCAAGTAGGCGGCTCTTTAGTCTCTCAGTAGATATAGATAAATCCGTTTGTACAAGGGAGAGATTATCATTCAACGATCTCAGTGGAAATAGACTCCGGGTTGACGCCAAAGCTTGCAACCAAGCCGCCCGGTCTCTCTTTGAATTAGTCCTTAAATGAAGAGTCTTTGTAGCAGTAAATATGTAAAACTTCCGATCATCCGACTTGCTTTCTCTGAAGGATGAAATCTGCCACACAAATTCAAAGAAAAACATATCTTCAGATCATAAAAAAAAATGGACATCATAATGTTCCAAAATGATAATCAATATCATGATGGCATTACATTCAAAAAAACAACATTCCCTCATTATATGGCGAAAAACAAAATTCAACAAAGCGGAAACCGGAAACGCAAATCAGAAGGTACAGTAGCTAACAAAATTAGAGGATACCCAGAAGAGAATTTCAAAACTTGAACTCAGCTCATCCACCTCCAAGCCACTAGAGAAAAACCCGAATGAGAAAAAACAATCTTTTAAGCTCTTAATGGCACCCCACGATATCCAAGGCCGAAACTCCACCCAGACTCCTCAGCATGGACTTTCTCATCCACTAACGTCAAAACCCAGACTTTGAAAACAACTAAGAATATTCTCAGAATTAAAATAAAAATAAAAAATAAAAAATTCTTATCCTCGTTTTCCAAACAGTGCTTAGCTTAAAAACTCAAATCTTGAAAACGGTAAAACCGCCACCTAATGGTCTCAAAGCTCCCAACTTTGCTTATTTATGTCACTGAAAAAATCAAACCCATTGCTCAAACGTCAAGTAAAGCCATAAAATAAAGCTTTGAAAGCAACCCCTAACTTGTTACCGAGTCCCACGACGACTCAAACCCAAGTAAAAGCACCCCAAAACCCATCAGAAACTCTAGAATCCCACCGCTGGAAATGGTGGTGCGCTCCCCACCCCACCGTACGATCCCTCGTGACGCCTTGGAACCTTGTTTTCTCTTCAGAAAGAAAACGATTTGAGAGAGGAGGAGGAGGAGGAGGTTTGAATCCGACCAATAAAACACAGGAAGGCGATGGGACCATAGGATAATAACCTAGGCCTACAGCGTATTGTATCACTCCCTTTATCCACCTGCTGATGTGACCCACTTCACGCTAACAGCCAGTTAAACTGTAAAATTTACAGACTTGAAAGACGTAATTCGAGAATGGAACTTCCCAAAACCCAGAAACCAGAACAATGCCAAGAAACCAGCGGTTCATGACCGATTCCGGGAGATTAAAAAAAAAAAAAAAAAAAAAAAAGTAACAAAAGGTCAAAACTTTGAATCCAAAAGCGGCAAAAAGTTTGATACTTTTAATTCCCAGGAGATTGGTTACACACTGTGTTACTACTGTGGGTACGCGTCGCAGAGGATAAAGAGTTTTCTCAGGGCAAACCGTACCTTGAGGTGGACGATTCCAACGGTTTTCTGGTGCTTCCGTCGCCCGATTCTCCCGCTGTCAATCCTCGAAAGCCGGTGCGTGGTCCGAGTCGAGATCTCGCCGATGACGCGAACGTCGTCGTTTGGGTTGAGGAGGTTGAGATTCTCCGGCAGCCGAATCTTGGCGTAGGAGAGGACGCCGTTTCGCAGCAGGAACCACCTGGATCTCCATCCCTTGCCGTAATTGGTCCACTTGTGGAGAACTCCAGCGACGCTGGCCTCAGATCCCGTCTGCCGTCCGGCATTGCCGGCAGATCCGAGCGAAGCCGTCGCCAGACTCGCCGGCAAGCTCCGCGTCCTCGACAGCAACGACGCCTCCGGCGACTGGTCGCCGATGCCGGCGCTCTCCAGCGTTATACAGCAGAGCGGGTGCATCTCCTTCACTCGCATTTTTTCCGAAACGCCTAAGACCAATTCGAACCGGAGCAACGATCGGACCCGATCAAGTTTTTTAATTTCCCATTCTGGGTTTGGTTGAGCTGAAGAAGTCAAGAAGAAGAAGAGGAGTGACTGCAACAGAACAGAAGAAGAAGAAGGAGGAGCAGATAATAAATGCTAATGTCAAGCATCAATCGCTATCGAAAATAAATGCAATGAAAAATGAAAATGCAGCTGGCATGCACAAATCACCGGTCACCAAAATCTAGGCTCTCTGAAACTGGGAGTGAAAGAAAGAGAAGCTAGCTGTAGATGAATTACCTGTGAGGAGCTCTGAAACTGAGACAGGAGAAAGAGAGAGGGAGAGGGAGTTGGGTTAGAGAGAAAGTAGAGGAGGATTATTATAATGAGGAGCAAAGGAGGAGCTTCTTCTTCTTCTTCTTGGGGTTAAATTTCAATTCTTGTTTTTTGCTTGGATTGATGGCAAAGTATATTTATTTATTTATTTATTTGTAGAAATAATTGGAGTTGTCTACATTTGGGTGTAGGTTTGTAGCAGTGGGTGTGAGCTCGAGTGAGAGTTTGAGTCTTTGAGAGGGTAGGGGTGGCAGAACGGTAATTAAGTCTGCATTGAAAATGGAAACAGATTTCCAAGCTGGGACTGCAGAGGGACTTCGTCTTCCTCCTCTGTCCCTCTCTGCTGGTTCGAAATATATAGGGAAGAGAGAGGAGTAATTCTCACGAGATGGGGGAGGGGAAGTTATCGGTAAAATATCGGGAGAGTACGTACGTACGTTACCAAGTTTAGTTAGGACGGTGGAGGATGAGGAGGAGGAGGAAGAAGGGAAATTGATGAGAGAAGTCGGGAGCAGAAATGCAGAAGAGGCCAGAGGGGTGATATTAATACCATTTAATGCAGTAAATAATCACGACGACGACTGTAAATAATCATTTCTATCTGCTAATAGTTAATACACCTCCATAGAAACAAAAAAAAAATGACAACCTCATTTTGCACTGTTGCAAAAGGCGATCTCAACCCTCACGGCAACCGCATCTGACGGCCTCCGGCCACCGGCCGTTGATCCGAACCGCCTAGGCGAGAAGAAGCTATGATTTTCAAAATTCTTCTTTGAAACCGTACTAGTAGTATGAACCGATGTTTGTTCTTGGACTCACACTTCAAAATGTGTCTTATTATGGAGATATTGGTTTATGCATTTGGAGCATTTCATCAATCTTCATTCGAGTGAAGGACATTTGGTAATATGTTAGTCACTCGCACCCACTCATACGTGTCTTTACCATTCACCCCCTTAGGGCAAGTTCACCCGTTGGGTCACCAGGTCACCCACTATTTACAACTTTTTAGTGTTAATTTCGTGCCCTGGGTCACGAGCACAGTGTATTTCGTGCCCTGGGTCACCCGGTAAAGTGTTCTGGGTCACCATGGTGACCTGCTCAGTGTATTTCGTGCCCTGGGTCACGAGCACAGTGTATTTCGTGACCCAGAGAATGAAAATATACACTAAAAAGCAGTGAATAGTAGGTGACCCGGTGACCCAACGGGTGAACTTGCTCTTAGAGGCCAAAAATCTTCTTCGACATACTTTTAATTGAGCACAACCTCTAATACGATTACGTGATTGCTCGATCTTCTTAGTTACATATTGTCATTTACAAATGACATTCCAAAACACGTCTTACTATACAGATGTCCGTCTCAACATTCATTTTAGGTTATAATTCTCTCATTCTGGAGGCCCAACGCCTTATTCAACACACTATCGACCAAGCACAACTGTGATACCATACGGTGACAACCAAGTTCACATAGTAATGTACTATTCACTTATATGAACACACAGGTTTTGTTTTTCGACGCCAGGAAGGGCCATCGAAATAGATTGAGTATGAACAATGATATTTCCTAAAAGGTTTTTATCATCATTAAAGTCAAAACTTTCTCGCACCAGACAGAATGATACTCAACTTTCAAAAGTGATTAAAGAGGTACCTAGACTTAAAAAAATTGATCAACTTCATACCCCGGTCCATTTTCCGTCACATCTCCTTTAAAGCTAAGAGTATATATAACCTTTCACTCAATTTTTAGTTGGAAATGACAATATTATTCTCTAATTCTTTCTCTTTCTCTTTCTCTTTTTCTGTTCTCCTTCTTCCTCGTTCTTCTGCGATCTGTGAACTTTCTGTAATTGGAATTCACAAATTTTGCAGAATTGGAATCCGAAACTGAGTATAGAGATGCATAGATGCAAAATCAAGTCCAGAAATTGAAGTGATCTGTGGTTAGAGGGACCATCAACCATCTATAACCCAATCTTCTTCTTCTTCTATAGAATTAAAATCTTCCATTCAATTTCAATTCCACCATTGATCTTAGAAACAAATAAAGTTGTGATGTTTCCCATCTTCTAAAGAAACAAAGAAAAATGGGGGAGAGAGAGAGGTAGAGATAGAAAAAGAAGATAATCAACAAAGTAAAATAAAAAATAATTAAAAAAAAACCCTTAGTAAAATAAAAACTAATTAAAAAATAGTTTTTGTGTAAATTATTATTATAACCCCACAAAACATTGCACTACACGTGATCAATTTTAACAGAGATGTTACAAAAAATAAGCCGAGGTATCAAGTTGATTTGTTTTTAAAACTTTAGGTATCATTTTGATCACTTTTGAAAGTTTGGTATCAAGTTGATTTGTTTTTTTTAAATTTAGGTATCATTTTGATCACTTTTGAAAGTTATGTATTATTTTATCCTGTGCAAGAAAGTTTTGACCCTAGTGGTGATAAAAACTCTTTCCTAAATCCCTAATTTTACTCTCCATCAAAAAATCCAGTCAGCATCCAAATAGATTTTATTACCGTTGTCCAAATCGGCTGTCGCAGCTAGAAAAACTAATATCGCCTAGAGAAATTTTATACAAACATTCCAAATTTCTAAATACACATTCCGCATTTTTGGAAAATTTAAAATCCCTGATTTATCCCTCTTTTTAGCTTTTAATAAAAAAATATATAAAAAAAAATCATTCTCATACCTTTGACTGCGGCAAAGATTAAGAAAATTCAAGCTCAAGTTGTCTTTCAAGTGGCTTTAACGGAATTATCTTTGGTCGCTTAACACCAAGTTGCTACTACTATGTTTACTTTTGATTGATTGTTGGGTTTATCATATATACAATAGCCATTGGTAACTGGGGAGCTTCCTGCAATTGTTCAAGATGATTGACTGGTTATTGAATTGTTAATGCCAAATACCGAGGATTTCTTCTATATTTTCATCAAAATCACCTAAATCTTTGTTCTTAATTCTATAACCAATAATTTTTTTCTGTAAAAAAAAAAAAAAAAACTTATAATTGTTTTATCAAAAAGAGAAGGGAGAGGAGCCTTGTTGTAGTTGCCGATGGAGAAGAGAGAGAAAAGGGTTGAGGTAAAAAGAAAGAGATCGAAGAAGAGGAGGAAGGGTAGTATAGGAGATATTGGGAGAGAATGTGGCAAAAAAAAACAAAGGAATGTGTATTAAACAAATAGAGATGTGTCAATAACATATCTCTATTGCCTAATTCTCAATATAAAAATATATAAAAAAAATTATTCCCGTTGATGTCAGTTTGCACGGTGGTAGAAATACATCAATCTATCAAATCAAATTCAATTGGTCACAAAGTTTCTAACGAACAGCTATGAAGTTTTATGGATCACCAAATTTTGCCTATAGTCTGCTAACTAATCAATATTGCATCGATTGCTTTAACATATTAGGATTTAGGACCACATAGCTAGTTTGGAACCTACGATGAAAAATGTAAAGTGGCAAGACTACGTTCCCCTTATGACTCTTATGAGTTATGACTGGCATTTCAACAAGACTAAGATCACAAATGAATCTTGATCGTGACTTCCTTGCCAAAGCAGAATAGATGAATAATGCTTTCCCCAATTTCTATTTCACAAACCCCCTTCTTCTTTGGAAAAAGTTTATTTCAGAAAAGAAAAGAAAAATAATGGATGTAACAATTGAATGTGATACAACCGTGAAGTAACTCTCGCTATACAAAATTACGTTAGAAGTTAGCAACGACTTCAACACGACAAAGAAGAAAAGAAAAAAGAGTTTTATTTTTTATTTTTATTTTCAATCCTAATGCTGGGCATTTGGTATAGCTTTTCTTTAGCCAAACGTTTAACTTGAATGCCCCTTATGTTACAATATGATAATGGCTTTTATACTTTACATCTTACATTTTACATCTCTGGAACCCTTTAGGAAAGGTAGTTTAGTCAATGCTAACTAGCCACTGATAAGATCATCAGAACACATAGAACTATTTAAAAGAAAAATCATTGCTCTTAGTTTGAGCTGGCTTCTCGTGGCAACATTGAACTCAAATCCATATATGATAGACTGGTACGTGATCGATGTCGTTCTTTTATATATTAGATGTTCTATCACCGGCCCAACTTGGTAAGTTTTGATCAATAAAAGAGAGACTAAATTCTTGACTTCTCAAAGTTGAAAATTTGATAAACTCATAGTATACGAGCTTGTTTTTCTTAAGCGACGGATAAATGTATAATGAGTGAACATATCTCTATGTATCATCGTGGTATCAGCACAACTTCTTGTCTGTCTATAAATGACAGCGAAAATATATGTAATGATCATTCTAACTTGATTGTCAATGACAAGTCAATTTGATTTTATTCAAAATTTGATAAACTTATAGGAGCTACCAATTCTACCAATCACCAAAACCATGTATATTTATTTTCAGAAATTTACATTAAGTGGGGTATTTTTGATGTTGAGACTTGAATATATGGGGCCAGTTTACTTGAATATAATGATAGAGTAGCATCACATTCATACTTGAACTTTAATATATTAACCTTGAAACAAAATTCTCCAAGTGAATCAGTTCTCAAGATCTATACAAGTTACAAGAAACCTTGATGACACAATCTGAAATAATGTTTCACAAAAACTTATAAACTAATGACTCACAAACTTAGAATACAAGCAATCCCAATTAATTTCATGGTAGTTACATCTCTCCGTAGATGTTACAATTAAGAAAATTTCATAAGCAAATACTTCTCTATGTGTGGGTGTTCGGAGCATAAATATGTAAATCAAGTATTAATGTAGACATAGCTTACATCACCACCCATAATTAGTTACCCCTTAATATTGATGTTAAGATAGCTTCAATAGTCGAACAAAATCAGATGAATCGAGATAAATCTCATATTCTTTTATATTTCTTTTTTCCTGTCATTTTATAGATTGAAAACTCAGAATCAACACTATAATTGTTTTGGAAGCAAAATAAAAATGGATTCGCATAGATGGAGGTGGGTTTTCAAACCAATATTTATTACAAACCCTAACCCTCAAAACTTCAAATGTACATGCTATACAAAGCCGATCCAAATCAAGCAGTAGCTGAACTTAATATTCATCAATGGGATTGGAGGCAAATCAAATCAGAAGCACTCACCCCTAAAAATAAGTGTGTCAACTCTTTGTGAGACCAAAACTATCTTTGTTATCGCTTAGCAGATGTCTGTATTAAGAGCTTTGCATGTTAATACCCCCATTTGATGTGGCCCCTCTTAAATATGCAATTATGCATTATACACATCGAGAGCTCAATAAGAAGAATCTAAGATGGTCCTTCAATTCCTAATCAAAAGTCGCTTTGATCACTTAAACCAACAAAAACAAACTAGCTAGTTGTTGTTGTATATCTCAAAGTCTGTTCAAAGTTAAAGTGCATATTCATCAACTTTATTGTTGATAAAGTAATCTGGGGTTCACATCCAAAACCAATTAGCAATGGATGGAGTGGCACAAACTCTTATAAATTCATAGACAATGTCCCATTTTTCCCATGTGGGATGTATATATTCTCAACACGCTCCCGCACGTGTGGCGAATTTTCAAGTCATACAAGTGAACAACTTTTGGGTGACGTGGAGCTCGTGTGGCCGTTAGGCATGCACACGTGGATAACCCGCTCTGATACCATGATAAAGTAATCTGGGGTTCACATCCAAAACCAATTGGCAATGAATGGAGTGATCCAAACCCTTATAAATTCATAGACAATGTCCCATTTTTTCCATGTGGGATGTATATATTCTCAACAAGCCCCCGCACGTGTGGCGAATTTTCAAGCCATAAACGTGAACAACTTTTGGGTGACGTGGAGCTCGTGTGGCCGTTAGATATGCACACGTGGGTAACCTGCTCTGATACCATGATAAAGTAATTTGGGGTTCACATTCAAAACCAATTGGCAATGGATGGAGTGGCCCAAACCCTTATAAATTCATAGGCAATGTCCCATTTTTCTCATGTGGGATGTATATATTCTCAACACACCCCCGCACGTGTGGCGAATTTTCAAGTCATACACGTGAACAACTTTTGGGTGATGTGGAGCTCGTGTGGCCGTTAGGCATGCACACGTGGATAACCCGCTCTGATACCATGATAAAGTAATATGGGGTTCACATCCAAAATCAATTGGCAATGGATGGAGTGACTCAAACCCTTATAAATTCATAGACAATGTCCCATTTTTTCCATGTGGGATGTATATATTCTCAACACGCCCCTGCATGTGTGACGAATTTTCAAGCCATACACGTGAACAACTTTTGGGTGACGTGGAGCCCGTGTGGCCGTTAGGCATGCACACATGGGTAACCCGCTCTGATACCATGATAAAGTAATCTGGGGTTCACATCCAAAACCAATTGGTAATGGATGGAGTGGCCCAAACCCTTATAAATTCATAGGCAATGTCCCATTTTTCTTATGTGGGATGTATATATTCTCAACACACCCCCGCACGTGTGGCGAATTTTCAAGCCATACACGTGAACAACTTTTGGGTGACGTGGAGCTCGTGTGGCCGTTAGGCATGCACACGTGGATAACCCGCTCTGATACCATGATAAAGTAATATGGGGTTCACATCCAAAACCAATTGGCAATGGATGGAGTGACTCAAACCCTTATAAATTCATAGACAATGTCCCATTTTTTCCATGTGGGATGTATATATTCTCAACAAGCCCCCGCACGTGTGACGAATTTTCAAGCCATACACGTGAACAACTTTTGGGTGACGTGGAGCCCGTGTGGCCGTTAAGCATGCACACATGGGTAACCCGCTCTGATACCATGATAAAGTAATCTGGGGTTCACATCCAAAACCAATTGGTAATGGATGGAGTGGCCCAAACCCTTATAAATTCATAGGCAATGTCCCATTTTTCCCATGTGGGATGTATATATTCTCAACACACCCCCGCACGTGTGGCGAATTTTCAAGCCATACACGTGAACAACTTTTGCGTGACGTGGAGCCCGTGTGGCCGTTAGGCATGCACACGTGGGTAACCCGCTCTGATACCATGATAAAGTAATTTGGGGTTCACATCCAAAACCAATTGACAATGGATGGAGTGGCCCAAACCCTTATAAATTCATAGGCAATGTCTCATTTTCCCCATGTGGGATGTATATATTCTCAACAAGCCCCCGCACGTATGGCGAATTTTCAAGCCATACACGTAAACAACTTTTGGGTGACGTGGAGCTCGTGTGGCCGTTAGGCATGCACACGTGGATAACCCGCTTTGATACCATGATAAAGTAATCTGGGGTTCACATCCAAAAGACCAAAACCAATTGGCAATGGATGGAGTGACCCAAACCCTTATAAATTCATAGGCAATATCTCATTTTTTCCATGTGGGATGTATATATTTTCAATAATTATAAGCATTTCCTTCATGCTTTTAGACGAACTTAAGCTCATTTACAAAATTACAAGGGAACAATGCTTTGTTTTGTACAATCTAGACGTACCAAGATATTTTAAAACTTATTATTTGGTCCCAAATTAATATGAAGGTCGTGGGAGTTTTTGAGGGCGATGGGTGTGGGGCGATATGGGGATCCACATGCATATGCTCTCATGTGTTAAAAGGAGAGGAGAGCGCCTTAGCCCTAGGGATAATTACATTTGTGATGTCATTTCATCAACTTGAATTACTTAATTACTCTTTGATTATCAAGGCTATTTTTCCCCCGCCACTCCAATATCATATATCATAGCCGAATTCTTCTTTTCTTTAATCCGTCTTGTAACTAAAGCTAGTATTTGATAGTATATTTATTACATCCTTACCAAATAGTGAGATTAACCAAAATTAAGAAACAAAACTAGGTTGATGAAATAAGTTATTGCTCTATTAATTAGTACGTAGAAATACTCATCCTTTTCACTTTAGTTAATTAATTATTTAATTAGGGTTGCTTTATTATTATTATTTTTGGCTGATAATTAGGGTTGCTTTGCAAATTCCTTTTACTTTCTATTCCATCCGAGTTGTCGAGTTATGAAGTATGAACTTTCTAAAAGTGACAAGTATCTTCTTTATATGCACCTTATCCCTAGCTAGTTTAGGTTTAGTATCTACTAAACTGGGAATAGTTTTGCATATGTATCTCAGTATCTGGAGGCAAGGAACGTGGAAGCATCATTTCCAAGTTATATGGGATGGTGTAATATATTATTTATTGAAGATTTTCCACAGTTAATTACAATAAGTTTATGCACGATATTAGATATATGTTGGGTATCTAATGATGTTAGCAAGTGCCGAGTATTACACAAGTTTGGAGACAAGAAGAATAAATGTGGTGAAAACCCCAAAATCAATCTGTACTTTTTACCTAAGGTATGATTTTAAGAAATAGTGCATTTTCCTTTTTCATTGTTTTTCTTCTTCTAGTTTAAGAATCGAAATAAATATAGCGTGTCATGAACGTAATACTGTAATAAAGTATTTTACTAGATGAAGCTAGGCTTATGAGTTTTACCTCAACTGAGAATAATAAGTGGTAAATCTTAACTTGAAATGTTACCAGTTATATGTAAAAATACTTAAAATAAAGACATTAAGATAAATGATGATTTACCATCTGAATTTCTGATATATTTGAACTAACTAATTTTTTTTTTTAGACAATAGAAATTGAGTACTTGTAACTTGTAACTACGATTGGAATCTGTGAGATTTAGGTTAACCATAAAGTATGCATTTTGATGCACATTTTGTTTGCTAGAATAAATGGTAGGAAAAAAAACACTTTTTTTTTCTTCTTTTTGAATCAAGCCCCTGGGATGGAAATAGTATATTCATTACAAGTCAGAATAAGTTATTACATACCTTTCAACTGTCATTTATAGACATAGACATACAAAATGATAGTGGCAGTATCCACAGCGGTACATAGAAATAGACATACTCATTATACAATCAAATACATAGAGGTAGCGGGGAATCGGGGATGGTCCATTGGTACTACGCCGGAGCCACTAGAGATCTAGGTTCCTAATACAATAAAATTATTATAATTAGACAAAAAACCAAAAACATAGAGTTGGCCCAATTAAAGGCCCAATAGGGTAGCCCAAAGAGGAGAAGCCCAAAACCACAAGGCTCGGCAGGATTTGGAGCAGGCCCAAACTTCATATCCTCATGCGTTCGTGCAGCGCCGTCTACTCCTAACCACCTGTCCGCCGTAACTCGCTGCGCCGACCACGCTCAACCAAGTCGCGCCGGCCTGACCCAGCATACAATGGCCATCGCTTGGCCTCGCCGCGCACCCCACCAGAAACACAAGCCGCCCGGATCCTCCAGATCCTCATTGCCGCACAGCTCCTCATAACTACGCCGCCGCTCAACCCATCAGTTTGTATACCTAGTATACCAAGATAAGATAGAAACCCAATTACCGAACTCTCTGCTAAGCTCTTTGAGCATGTAGCTTTTGGAAATCCACTTTTTTCAGTTCACTTACTATGTGAGTTTTTTTTACTAATTATTTACAATTTTGATACTGAATATTCAATTCTAGTTAGACTGACACTTCTGTTAGTTCTCACTTACTATCTAGGTCTTTTTGTTTTCCTCTTTTCTATGAAGTACTCACACAACTCTACAATCAAAGTTAACAATAGTCAATGTTGAATTTAATAATTAAAAAATTAATTGATAGAGTGTATAACTCTTCAAAGTATGTATGCAATAAATGTATCTATTTTTGAACGTAATCTAGAACACAGATGCACAAAAATTAAAATTCATATTCATGGAGCTTATGCAATTAACGACGTTGCCAAAATATTGTTTTCAAGAGAACGTAGTGAT
The DNA here is from genome assembly GCF_958449725.1 of Rosa rugosa. NCBI lineage: Eukaryota > Viridiplantae > Streptophyta > Magnoliopsida > Rosales > Rosaceae > Rosa > Rosa rugosa. The sequence continues at coordinate 41,054,655 of NC_084823.1, forward strand.
ACATGCATATATATTCAGTTTACAATTGCACCATTAAAGGAAATCATTCATTATTTAGTTTCTAGTCGATCTAATATTGGGTTAGTTTGTACTTGGGAATTATTGCACATATTTGTGCATTATAATGGCATTGACATGACCCATTGTCCTTGGTCTCCCTGCTGGAAAGACACGTCCTCCTTAGTCCCAGTTCTTACACGATCAACATAAATATGGTTTCTTCCTCTGCCTCCTTTCTTAATGACAAACACAAACACAGTGAAACTTCGCAGAAACTGGAACTGTAAAGGGAAACAAAATAGAGTCAAACGTTCATAACATGCACATTCATATAGCTTTAGTGGTTCTTGTCTAGTTGGGTGTGCTCCGCAACTTAGGTTCGAACCCCGAAGTTGTCAAAGTGGCCAGGCACTGTGCTGCAATCCAACTATTGCAGCACAGTTGGAGCATTTCACATGCGCCGAATGAGTTTATCTTGAGCCTATGAAACCTTTGGGTTTCCCTTGACAAAGTCAAAAAAAAAAAATATAGCCCTAGCTTTTATCTAAGATTTCAAAGATCAAAGATTCAATTTCGAGAACTCATCAACTCAAGGGGATTTAATTTATCAACCTATAGGGGATTTAATTTCGAGAGAGTGGGGGCACCTAACGGAGGGTTGTCCTTCAACCTCAACAACTTATTGTAGGGATTTTGATAAGAATAATTAAAAACAAACAATGAAAACTCACCCTATAATTCATGGTTTGTGATCCAAAAGAAGGGCAACAACTAGCAATCAAATCCTTGTTTCTCAAGTACCAAACAATGAAAAATTTCCTCCATTGGAGAATCACAAGACCTTCCAGTTGGGAAACAACTCATTAGAGCACTAACAAAGGCCCCCCCACCCTCCCCCCCCACAGCTACCATGTCCTCTGTGCATGGAGCAATATTTCTCTGTTCCCCCCATCTTATCAAAATTGATAATCAATCTCTCAATATTGTATATATATGCATCTCAACCCCAGCATTACCATGTGCTTGCCCATTGCCCCATTCCATTATTCTCACTAGCCCTAATGTCTGATGGGATTCATATTCAAAACTTCATTGTTTATGATGTGGGTCTTCTTCTCTCGATTGATTTAGCAAACGATCAATAATGTCTTTAGTACGCCACCCAACACTGATTTGACAGTTTCTAGTGTGAATCTATACCATCTGTTTGATTATACTCTTACCCTAAGTGGAACTTCTGATTATGCATATGGAACATTATTTTCTTTCTTTCTTTCTTTCTTTCTTTCTTTCTGTCATGGGTTTGTCATTCGTGAATAAACCATTGAAACTGGAATTTTGTGAAGTCCTTTCCTATTATGTTTGTTTTTATATAAAGGTAAAGGACTTTCATTATAGTAAACCACTGTTTCCCAACCACTTTGTACCATATGGAGGTCCCTCCCTTGCTGGTTATTATTATAAATCCCACCAGCTTATTCCGCAGAACTCCCGTAGGTGTGATCATCTCTCAAAAACTTGCACAGCTATCAAAAATAGTTAAATACACACCACTAGATGTCTAGATATCATAGTATACCATCATTCCGGTAATTGTTACTGAGGGAGGAGCAGTGTTTGGCAACTAAAAGAACAGTGTTCCAGATTCGAATCCAGGAACAATATTTGGATTTCACTATTCGACCGTCTGTCTAAAAATAGGGCTCTGCAAAAATTACGAATTAAACAACAGTTGGTTTTGTATTATTTACAAGGGCATTTGGAGATATTTCCATGGAAGGCATAGAAATGATTTCTTCTTAGAGTTCGAATTCAGTCAAATCAGTAAAACCGATGACAAATGAATCCTAGAGTCAGTTATCGTGCTCAGACCTTTCAGAAAGCTCAAAAGCCTGAACCAACAAAAGGAAGGCATCAAAATACAAATGAGTCTTTTAAAGGATCGAAAAGTTAAAGTTGTCAAGGTGCTTTGGAATTATTTGGTAATTATTCAAGAAACAAATACACAGAGGGATCCAGAAATACCAGGTTGAATAACACCAAGAAAAAATTGGCAATAAATAAGGAGGATAAATAATTCAAAAGCTTCATCAAATTCCATTCGCAATGTATAAATAAAGAGTGTCTCGAAGCAATGGACTCAAGTTACCCTATTCTCTATTTTCAATATTTGGACACTTTTGTAATGCGTTCCAACTAGGGATGACAATGGAGAGGGTAAGGTAAGGGGATGAAGATGGTAATCTTCATACCCGACTTCATTCCCCATCCCCTTATCCGCCCCAATCCTCGTAATAAGATACTGGGGATTCCCTGTTCCCAACTTCCCATCCCCATTAGGGATTAGGTCCCTGTACCCGCCCAAATCCCCGTTAATAATATTATTAATTTATTAAATAAAAATTCATAAAAATAATTATGGATTGTAAAATATGAAGTTCAAAATCAAACCTCAAAATAAAATAAATTTCATATTTCAATCAAGAAAAATTGACATGTTGATAAAGATTTTTTATTAAAAGAATCTTCCTCTATTTTTTAACATAATTTAAATATTGACAAAAAGATGAAGTTTACATAAATATTTATTTATAAAAATATATAATAAATAATATATACACACACACACACACACACATACATTTCAGATAATTCTTATTGGGTGGGTATGAGGAACAAAATATCATCCCCGCCCCGCACCCGATTTTAGAATTCGAATACTGGGGATCCTCATCCCCATTACCCAATTCCCTCCAGGGGCGGAGCCACGTTGGGGCTTAGTGGGTCCCGTGCCCCACTTGGATTTTTTGAGAATAAGTAGTATAGAGTTGCCAATGATAAATAAATGTTGAGTTGGTTTAGTGGTAGCTCCTAGTTTCTAGCTACTGCAGGTCTCAGGTTCGAGTTTTTTTGCAGCATTAGACTAGTTTCTTTTTTATTTTTAACCTTAACACTATTATTTCTTATAATTTTAAAAATCAAAGATAAAATATATAACCATCATAAATAAAACTATAAATTTGATTAAAAAATATATAATGTTTTTTTTTATAAAAAAAATATTGATATTTTCGTAACTTTATTATAATTTATTAGTTTTTATTAGAGTTTGATTACTTGATATATGCAAATTTTTTTTTCTAAGATTTCCGGGGAACTTGAGTTTAATTTCTGGCTCCGCCACTGCCCCCCCCCGTTAGGGTCGAATACCCGATGGGTACCCTACCTGATGAGGATTTTTGTCATCCCTAGTTCAATTCTGCAACAGAAATTGTCAACCAATTACAGCTATAATGTCATATAGAAGAAGAATATATAGTAGCAGTTAATATCCCCCTACAAAACCATCAAACTTGAATTTGATGCGAGTCCAACAACAGATTAGCTTGGTGTAGAATTAACTGCAATCTTAGTTGTCAAGTAATCAATCACCTACCAAGTTTGTCATCAAGAAAAATAGAAGAGATAACACAAACTTATCAAGTAATTAACTGTGAGTACTAACTATAAATTCCACCTAACAAAATCATAAACAAGCAATACTCCTGAAATTTCAATTATGTACATAATGTAGCCTCTTAGATCCATAAAATCAAAAGAAACCAAATAAATTATGTGACTTGGATTGCAAATTAAGATAGTCTCATCACTCTCACATAAAAAAGCAAGTTGAAAAATATAATGTGCATGATGATCAATTAAGTGTCCTAAGAACAAGAAGTGATTGCCATTGCCAACCAGGCATTACAATCACATTGACCCACAAAAAACAAACAATACAATAACAACAACAGCAACCCTAGCCTTTTGATTGTTATGGTGACATGACTCATGTCACCAATTATGGTACCTCGGATTGCTTTTGGTAAACTTAAGATTAATTGGTAAGAGCTTCCAGGTGTGGAACCCCCACATATGAGTTCAAATCCTACCGACACTTATTGGAGTTAAATCTCAATATATTTTTTGTGGCAAGGGAGGAGGAAGAGTTCTGACATGATTCCCCGGCACAGATTAGTCTCTAGGCTTAGGAAGCATTTGAGGAACCATGTGATCTCGATAAAAAAAAAAAAAAACTTAAGATTAATTGTTTTTATTTTTTTTATTTTTTATAAAAGAGCTTAATTGTTTTTTGGTATCCAAAGATGTTTTTTATAGACTATGACCGTTTGGTTTATCGACATAACTCTTTTTTCTTTTCTTTTTTTAAGTAAGAGATTTTGAGTTCGACTCACAGACAATTATAACATGGTGTTAGTCACTGTATAATTGTAAAAAATTTGTTTTTTGGACTACTACCATTCGATGGTGTAGTTTCATGATCTGAACTAGGGCTGTCAATTCCGACACGAATCGAAACCCGCACGAAATAAAGCAGGTTGAACCCGCACGATTAAAAAGCAGGTCGGCCGCGGGTCAACCCGTCAACACGAAGTGAACCCGTATAACCCGATTATACTATACTTTTTCTTGAAATTTTAGACATTGGGAGTATTGATCATAGGATTAGACAATTTGAATTATTTTTCTTTATAATTATTGAATTTAATTATTTATGAATTATGAATTATACATAATTATTTATATTTTTTGTCTTGTGGAGTTTTTAGTGAATTTAATCAATTTATGTATTTTTTCCATTAAATGGGTCGCATTGTTAACCCTTAAATGAGTCATTTTGTCTAACACAACACCATCTATTTATTAAATGAGTTAAGTGGGTTGAAAACGGATAACCCGTTTAATAAATAAGTTGAGTTTGAGTTTAAATTTTTGACACGATTATTAAATTAGTTGGGTTTGGGTTTGTATCTTGCGACACTACAAATACCTTGACCCGACACGAACCCAACCCGACATGACCCATCGACAACCCTAATCTGAACTATTTATCTTAAAGATAATCTCTACAAAAAATTAACATAAATAAAAATTATTTATTCATGCAATTACATCAAACAAATGGAGGGTTGGTCATGAGAATTAATGTTAACTTTCACAAAAAATTCTCATTTGTTTGGTATAATTGGATGAGTTAATGATCTCCTAATCAGGTTAAATTTTGCAAAAATGATCTTTAAATGTTGATTTACAAGATGGACAGTTCATATCATAAAGTGCAAGACCAAATATATGTAAATAAGAGATCTAGAGAATTTGGACACACAAGTCTGAACTACTTTGAATAGAGCTTCTCCGGTTAGAATTAGGCTAGATTAGAAGTTCATCAATGACTTCAATCCCTTCCAATGTAAGAAAAGAAAAATGATTTTCAAAAAATAATTATAAAAAAAAAAATGTAACTAACACGTACATTTACCCGACAAAAAAGTTAGGGCATCTTGAAGTGTTGCATCTGATTGTTTTGGTAAATCCAATTCACGATTTATGGAGCCTCAGATTGTTAGTTCAAAACCATCCTACTCGATATAGCGTCGCCCTGGACTTGTCGTGAAAAGAGAAATTCAAAACCCATTAACCAAAAATGTAATTGACCCGTTAACAGACGCAAGAGAGTTCTCTTTAACAAAGGGTTTCAAGAGATACTGGGTAAAAGATGATCATGTACATGTGCAAAGGGGTGAAAATGGAGGAGCTAAAATACGAAAAGGTTGCTGTGTTGCTAGGTTAGAGGACAAAACTCAAAATGATTTGTACTGTCTCCATCTCTACAGCTCTTCCCAAAGACTGAAACAGTTTCAGTTATGACTCTCTGCTCTGCCCAGTTCCTGTGTTTGTGGCAGTGATGGACATAACTGACACTGCTCATGCAGAAATACATGTAATCATCAAATCTAATATAGGGGGCTGTCTTCAGGTTCTTTGCAAATCCACCCAATTTGGCTCAGTGGTCCTTGCTCAACTTTTCTCAAGAAAATGTGCCAAATCACTTACAGTAATATAACCTACAAACCAGTGCCTCCAAAAACACAAACTACTGTGCAGAAATTAACACCAGCAACTAGCCATAGCTTCACATGTTTACATCACTTTATGGACTTATGAACTGGCATATCATACTTATCAGTGGACTAGAGCCTAGAGGAGAGCTAGCTCATCATCATTCATCATATTTACCTATACCAGGCTTCTCAGTCCTCACCCAGAGGTTTTGTCTTCACCCCTAACTCGGGTCCTAATCAAATAGCCTTGACTGTTCTTCTATGACTCGGAAGCTCAAGGTCTAAGGTGGTCCAAGGTCCATGGTAGAGCACTAAATAGATGAATATAATTCTGACAGCCACAATATGGCAACCAGAACTACACGTACAACTACATTTGGATAGAGATTTAATTGAAAAGTTAAGCAGATTTAAGATTTTTTCTTTGGGGTTCTGCCAGTTTGCCCAAAAACTCTATGTATTTTGCCCAATCAATCCAACAAGTTGGTATTTTGCCCAATTACACAATCTTTAGGGAAAAAGACTCATAAAGGTAATCTCTTTTAGGGTAGTGCCTAATCTATCCTATGTTGACCTTTGGGTTGAGATTCATTTTTTCTTAAAAAAAAATGCTCAAGTTTCTGAGAAAAACAAAACTCGCCTTCAACATGCCCAAGTTTTTCACCTAACGACTCCCTGCCTAACAGTTACTTTAACAGGCGGAATCACTGCTGCTTATTTCTATCTTAAGCTGAAACAAATCTTTCTAAGGGCAACTCCAACCATGGGGTGCCAAACTTGATTTTGGCCAATTATAAGACTTTCCATCTCCAACCATGGCTTTTCGGTGGATCTGGTCTTATAAATATAAGACTTGGGGCCATTTGAAGTCTCATATTTGAGACTTTTCCAAGACCAGGACTCGGTCACTGTAGATGGGGGCCAGCTCACTTGCTGTCTCAGCCCAAATGATGAACCAACGCGCCGAGAAGAGGAAGTAACGAAGACGCGCGCACCAGCTGAAGGGAGGAAGAAGCACGCACGCCACAGCGCAGGAGAGAGAAGGTGAGCTGCTTTTTCGTCTGCAGATGTGGGGCCCGCCCTCTGTTCTGTCCCCTGGTGACCGTTGGAACCCCCAACGGTCATGAAATGTATGGTCCTGATTGATCAGGTTTAAATATGGACGGTCCGATGTGCACTTTTTTTTTTTACTCAACAGATCCATTTTCAATCTGATGGCTCAGATTTGAGGGAAAAAAACTTATCAACGGCTCTTATTAATTGAAGGGTTATTATTTCCTTTTTGTTCCAAAAAAATTACCAGAAAATTGAGGGAAAAAAATATACCCGTCGAAATTCGGCTGGTTGGCATATATGCCGACACAAAACATCAAAATATCTTATAAATACTTAGATTCTTTGTCGTATGTGCCGACACATTTGTCGTATATGCTGACAAAAAAAAAAATTTAAAAACTTTTTTTTAATTCATTAAATAATAAGAATAATTTTTAAATATTATGATAAAATGTTAATTTTTTTTTACCTTATTTAATTAAATTAACATATTTTTAATATAATATTCATCAAAATTATACTCATATTATATTTTAATCAAGAATAGTGAAAATAACACTCCCATATAGCACCTCATGGTTGGAGATGAGAATTGAGTCATATATGAATAGTGCTTCAAGGGGGTGCTAAAATGAGAATAGCACCCCCAAATGGTGCCAATGGTTGGAGTTGCCCTAAGGAACAGTAAATCTTAAACTTAAAGGTGGTACAGGATTTAAGGCTGAACACAGATATATGCAAGGGTTAATTACAGTTTACCCCCCTGAGGTTTGGGGGTGTCATCATTTCACCCTCTCTACTTTTAATTTTGACTTTTTACCCCCTAAACTTTCAAATTTCAATCAGCCGTGTCCAATTTCTCATATTCCGTCCAAATTGGACGTTAAGTCTGACCCTTGAGAGCTAAAATGATCATTTCAACATAAATAAAATAAAATAATAGTAATAATAAAATTATTATTATTTTTTTATGTTCCTTCATTTTTTTTTGTTTTTATAAACCTATTATAACTTGTGGTGTATAGGTTGAAGACCAAAAAAAAAAAACTCTTAAAAAAAAAACGAAGAAACAGAAAAAAAAAACTAAAACACAGAAAAAAATAATAATACTTTTATTATTATTATTATTTTATTTTATTTATGTTGAAATGACCATTTTAGCCCTCAAGGGTCAGACTTAACGTCCAATTTGAACGGAATAGGAGAAATTGGACACGGCTGATTGAAATTGGAAAGTTTAGGGGGTAAAAAGTCAAAATTAAAAGTAGAGGGGGTGAAATGATGACACCCTCAAACCTCAGGGGGGTAAACTGTAATTAATCCTATATGTAATAACATAAAATTGAAATATTGAAATATTGATGAAGTGGATGAGCAATATGAAATTATTTATTCAAACATAATTACAAGCTAAGAATTCAGAGCCTCATTCTCAGGTAAACAGTTAAAAGCTGTTTAGCTATCCATGAGAAGTTGAGAACGATTGCAGATACTTACTTGAAAAAGAAAGCACTTCTACTTTACACTAGACAGGAAAGAGCACACTGCTACTATGGCTTTCGTACTTCTTGAGAGAAAACTCTTCTGCTCAATTTTCTGATGCCTACAAACTAAACTTAAGGCTCCTTTTATAGGGAGTGGAACTCAAACTTGAATTCAAAACATAAAATGCATAAGACAACTCTATTATTTTCTGCTCTCGTTAGTGCTCCGAATGATTGAGGTCGGTTGACGAAAAGCATATTCCTTTAGGTGAAATGTCTTTCACCTTCATCTTTTCTGAAAAGCAAAAGCATCTTTAGGAAAAGCCAAAGTTGCTTTCGGTGCTTTTTACACCTGCTGCTTCACATGTTTTCATCTGTTTCAGAGTTGTGACCAAGGACAAAAGAGTTGCTTTCCATCCTTGTTTTGGTTCCATTTTCTTCCACGTCTGTATCTTCGTACATTTTGTAGTGGTTGTCATTTTCAATCTTTTCGATCCACTGAAAACAGGCTAATGTGGAGTCTATCTCTTTTCTCTTAAGAGATAGGAAAATGTCACTGCTAATAACCTTAGGATGATCGTATGCAGTAACAATAATTTTTTCTCCTGCTGCCAGGAATGTATTTTCTGTATCTTCTTCGATGATCTTTTTGATATATTCTAGTGACATGGCCTTCATCCAAGGAATGCTGGAATTTGGTTGGCCATTGTATCAAACACATGCAGGGTGAAGATACTTTCCTTGAATGATTCTCACATAATAATGTGGAGAAATATAATCAACCTCCCCATTGTTCTTCTGAATCCACTCTGGTGGAGTAGATCTGAATTTTAATATGAGAATGTAGTCATTTTTTCTGACGTTCTTGACTGTGTTAACTATGAGGGGTGGCAGTCCCTTGAGATCATCATTTGTTTTGGTCCAGAGATTGTGGACAAAACCATTTTCAACAAGCCAAAGCTTGTGTTCTTGAGGATGTTCACTCTGAACATTGACTACATATCTTCCAACAGAAGGTCCAGGGATAGTGAAGAGAGTTGGAGGCAGACATGAGTCAAAATTCTTACTTCCAAGTTCCAATAAGATTATGAAAGTCAAACTAGTCTGATTCTTTTAGTGCTACAACAGGCACTCTAGCACTTTCAGGATCTTCAAGATACTAGATTCTTTCATTCCGGACAGCACTCTGCTGTGTATTTTCATTAACTTCTTCAAACTGTGGTCTATCATTTTCATGGAGTTCTTCAGCTAATGCAAAGAGAGCTGGGAACATGATTCCACTGTTTCTTTCTTGAAAGGCATATAAGAGGTTATCTAAAATTGCCTTCTACTGGTATGCTAGCCCCTGCCAGTTTTGAACACAGGGTCTGCAAAGGTTTTCAATTTATAATTAAAAACATTTATAACTCTAGTTGGAGTTTATTTGCTTTTTGGCAAAGTAACAGCCTTCAACGGTCTTGATGAGCCTTTACCGTCTGCCGTTTGAGACGGGCTAGCCAATTCTTTACCCTGGGATTGATCAGTTATGGCTAGTCCTTTAAGACCTAGCAGAAATATTTTGAGGATTTTTTCTTTGGATTCCTCAGCCTGTTCAGGTTCTTTCCCTATTCTTCTGTTTCTGGGATTGCGATCTTCGTCGCCTTCTCTTCGGCTAAACATTGCCATTTCTCTTGTTAAGGCGTCTGGAAGATAATTCTTCTTGCAATTAACTCAACATTATAATCATATTGGTTAAGAAATAATTGCCAATTTGCTAATCTTCCTCTATCATCAGCTTTATCAAGTTAAAAAAATTTTAAATTCTTTACCCTAACACAATCGGTGCGTACAGTAAACAGTTTCCTTAGAAAAGATGGAGAATTTAAAATTGTTTTCTTAACAGCCAAAATTTCTTTTTCTCCTGTAGGATAATTTTGTTCTGCAGGGCTAAACTTGCCACTACAAAATTTACAGATCTTTTCAATGTTAGTTCCAGGTGTTTTTGCCAAAACAACACCGGACCAGTAATTATCACTTGCATCTGTTTGGAGAATGATTTCATCATTTTCCTCTGATTGTTGGAGAGGAGGAAGATTTTTGCAGAGAGCTTTTATCTGCTTCACTATTTTTTCATCATTTTCTGTAAAGTTCTATTTTTTTTTTTGAACTTGTTTTAGGAGATAACATTGCTGTTAGTCCTAAGATTTTGAGAATGAAATCTCTCCTATAATTAATGACTCCTAAGAATATTTCTAGACTCTTAGAATTTCCAGATTTCTCAAGGATGTGGGGTTGGAGTTTTATCACTCCATTCTTGATGTTTATTCCAAGTAAATCAACTTCTTCTAGGATAAAGATGATTTTTTTTTCCTAAGATGATTCCATGCTGAACTATCAGCTTTACAACCTCATAGAGGTGTTTCATGTGTTATTCTCTGTTTTTAGAGAAGACCAGTATGTCATCAATGTAGACGATACAAAATTCAGCAACATGTTTGAAGATGTCATCCATCTTTCTTTGGAAGATTGAAGGGGCTTGTTTTAGGCCAAAGGGCATTACTAACCATTCGTAATGACCTTGTGGTGTTCCGAATGCAGTGAGGGGAACACTATCTGGATGCATCTTGACTTGCCAAAAACCCGACTTTGCATCGAATTTTGAAAAGACTTTAGCTCCTCTGAGCTGGTTGATCAGTACTCGTACTTGAGCAATTTGATAGCCGTCTTTAACGGTCTTCTTATTGACATCTCTATAGTCAATTACCATTCTAGCTTTTCCTCTGATATTTTCTGCATGATTTCTCACGTAGAATGCTGGAGCATGATGAGGGCTAGTGGATGGTTGAATTAATCTCTTGTTCAGGAGATCTTCAATGTCTTTTCTGAATTCTTTTTTATCTTCCTCTTTATACTGAGGAATAGGTTTGACATGACATATGACATTCATATATTGTAATCTTAATTCACAGACCACTGAGTCTTTTTCCCAAAATTTCTGAGGGTCGACATCTATATTCTGTTCAAGCATTTTCTTGATTTTATCAAGACTCAAGCTTGTTTTGGAAATGCTTGAGGTTATGCTCATGGATGAAACTAGCTTCTTCACTAGTTTCTTCTTCTTCTTCTTCAGAAGATTCTTCGATAAGCAATTTTTTTTGTTGCTTAATTTGTAGCACAGATTCAAATCTGGGCTTGTATGGCTTATGATCACCACTATTTCGTTGCGATCTCTGATATTGCGTAGTAAAGTTTGGACCTACTACACTTTTTGTTTGGGTCAATCTATCGGCCCAAAACATTCTGTCTCCTTTTCTGAAGCCCATTGCTTCTTCATCTTGAACAAATCTCTGTTGGAGAAGGAAATCATTTCCCAACAATAAATCTGATCCTTGGCCTTCAGATTGCCAAAGCGTATTGATGATAAATGTGCCTCCACCAATGGTGATATGAACATCTCTAGCTACCTTCTTCATGGTTAAATGGCTTCCATCAAACTGGACACCAGTAGCTATTCTTTTATTATCTTCTTTCCAAAGTTCTTATGGAATTGCAAACCTCTTTGCAACTGTGAATCCTGATCCATTATCTACAAATGCATGTAGATGATATTTTATGTGATCAGGGAATTTTAATCCAATCTCTATGTAATTGCTGTATTTACTGGTAGAGATGATTTTCGATTGTTGAAGCTCGTTTTCATGAGCTTGTTCATGTGGACTAAATGATTTACGTTCTTCTAGAATATTTTCTGGTGGTTCAACCAATTCTATATTTTCATCGATCTTTTCTTCCTTTATTTCTGAGGAAGAGGGTTCCATAATTTCTTGAAACAAAGTTTCTATTTTTTTCTCTTTTTGTTCAGAGAAATATTCTTCATATTCTTGTTCTACCAGTTGACTGATAAGGCCATTCTTGGTTTTTCTTCTTGCTTAAGCTATGAGGCATTCTTTGTGATAAGTCTTTTTCGACTCTTCACAAAACATAGGAAGTTCATTCTTTTCATGACATAGACAGTAGTCACAAATGAATGTACCAGGGTTCACCTGATATGAAGACATTATTGCTTCTACCTTACTTTCTTCCAAGTTTTTGACTCTAAGAACGTTCATCTGTCTGGATTCTAAGTATTCTACCTCAGAATCTATTTCAGAATCGGATGATTCTTCTTCTTCAGACCAGGCAGAGTAAACTGATCTGTCATCATCTTCTTCATCAAATTCTTCATCAAAATAGGCTATTTCGTTGCCTTTCATATTTGTTGTTTCTACTATGGGATCATATTCTTTAAATAGAGCTTTAGTAGATCTTTTACCCTTTTCTGGGCATTCATTGGCATAGTGCCCTTCAGCTTTACATAACCAACATCTGCAAGCTTCTTTGCCAGGTTGTTTATTCTGATGGTTGGTTTGATAATTCTTCTTTTTCTTGAAGAATTTCTTTTTCAGATCTTCATCCTGTTGTTTCTTGAAGTTGGAACTTTTCTTAAATTTCCAATCCCTTTTCTTATTACTTTTTCTGAACCGTTTTGAGTAATATTTTTCTTTTTTCTTATGGAATTTGGATTCATGACATCCCCAATTGGTGGGCATATCTAGTATTTCATAACAGAAGTTTTCTACTCCTTTGAGCTGTTTCTTGGCCATTTTGGCTCTAAGATTTGCTTTGCATTGTTCTTTTAGTAATTGCCTAATTCTGTCGGCAATTCCTCCAACTGAAAATCTTTCAATTGGTTTTTCAGCTATACTTTCTCTCACGGCTGTTCTCCATGATTCAAGGAGTTTTTTGTGTAACAGGTTTACTAGATCAGTATTTTCTAGTTCATCTATCGTACAGTAGTATTCCTGAAATTCATTCAAGTATTCTTCAAAATATCTCATGTCACAAATTTTTAGAGCATAGATATTTGATTTGTCCGTTTTTTTAGCCTTTTCACTCAGATTTGAGAGATCTCCACAGAATTGATCGTACAGGGGTACTGCAAAATCATATGGAGATTTTGAATTTTTTATTTCTTCCAGCCAGTCTCTTTAAAAGACAAATAATATTTTTTGGCTACTCCAGTGAGAGTAGTTTCATAGTACACCTAAAGATCTGGTGCTTTAAATTTTCCAAAGGTGAGAGCAGAAGCCATCATAAGGCTATCTACCCATTGGTCAATAGCTTTTCTTTTATCTAGAGCTTTGTCTAGATTTAGCCATATACCATAGTTTGTGATTGGCACCCTAGCCATATTGTCTTCTGGGACAAATCTTTGAGAATTTATTTCTTCTTTTCTGCTTGTAGGAGCTTTTTGCACAGGGAGTTTCAGTTTTTCCTTTTCTCTAATGATGAAAGTTTTGGAATTGGAGTTTTCTCCGTCTTCCATTTCTATATCTTGATAAGGAAGGATTTTTCTTACATTTCCTGTTTTGAAATTTTTTATTTCTTCGATTAGTTGTTCTAATCGTTCAATATTTTCGCAGGATTCTGGTTCATCATAGAGTTCATAGAGCTTTTTTGCTCTAAGTATATTTATTGGTCTATTTAAATCAGCTTCTAATTCTTCTTAAGTAATAGGATCTGTTGGTTCTTCAACAGTGAATTTGGTAACACTAACACTAGCTTCCCTAGTGTTGTAGCATCTTCTGAGATGATTTTTGTTTATCTGGACATTTTCAGGACATACGTCACTTTTTCTGTGATCGTCAAATTTTAGACTGATATCTCCAGTCTTTTTGCTTTCATAAATTGCTGCTTTAGCACTTTCTGGTGGTCTTTTTGGACCAGATAATTTCCATTCAATAGGAAAAGTTACTTCATTCCAAGTAACCTTATGAATCTGTTGTGAATGGTTCTTCTGACTGGTGAGGAATCCAGTAGTAAGACCTGAGATATTTGATATCCTTGTCTTAGGTTCTACTGTGGTGCTCATTAGTTTATAGTATATTCTGTATACTATTGCAAGTTCTTGCATATTTTCTTTCATTGATATACCATCTGTCTTGACTCTCAATCGTAGACAGTGGGCTACATCTTTCAAGCTGGTTGAGAAATTTGGGAAACATTTGAAATATGCTATTTGATTGCATAGAGATGCTTCAAGTGTTCCCAATAGACTAGCTTGAAAATCTATTAGTCTATTGTCTTGTAGGACACATAGAACTAAACAGTTTATGCCTTCTCGAGCAAGAAGCTTTATGCCTAGTTGGACTGCTCCAATGTGCATAAATTGATAATTTTTTGCCTTTGCTCTAGCAACTTCTTGAGAAGTGATCATCAAGAGATCTGTCTCTCTTGTTGTAGAGGGAGTTGTAAATTCCAATAATTTGAAATGATGGCTGTCCATCAGTTCAAACTTTCCTGTTTTATAGATTTGTTTGAAATCTAATTTTGGAATTGCAGAGTTTTTCACCTTCTGTTCTATTTCATTGTATTCAAATTCTTCAGCATTTAGGAGTTGTACTCCTTTCTTTTTTCCAAAGATGCTCATCATCTTGACATCTCTTGCTACCAAATGCTTTGGTTTTTCATATCTGATACTAGTCAGACTAGTAGAAGGTTCTAGAAAAATCATGTTCGGAACAGGATTCTTCTCAGGTTTTTCTAATGGTTTGAATCCATTAGCTTTCTTTAATTTTACTGGAGGCTTTTTCTTATCCTTCAGTATATTTTTCATAGAATCCAGCATTTCTCGATGTTCATTGATTTTTCTACCAACACTTGTTAGCTGTTCTTCTTCCCTTTTAGGAAGTTATTTGATAGGGCTAAATACAAATTACTACCTTGTGGTTTAGGTCCAAAATCAATTCAGTCCCTGAACTTCTAATTTCATCAAAAACACCCCTGCACTTTCAATTTTGATCTAATAGGTCCAATTTGTTAGTTTTCCGACAATTGAGTTATTTAACTTGTTAATGTGGATCATATATGGCCTATGTTTTATGATGTGGTGTCGAGGTGGTCTGCCTTGTCAATTTAGGAGTGAGTCCTACTATTAAAAATAAATAGTTTTTCAACAAATAATCCAACTATTTGAAAGAATATTAACGAATTGGACCTATTAGATCAAAATTGAAAGTGCAGGGGTGTTTTTGATGAAATTAGAAGTCCAGGGACTGAATTGATTTTGGACCTAAACCACAGGGTACTAACTAGTATTTAGCCCTATTTGATATAATCTATTTTGTGCTCCAATTTTTCTAATTGGGCGATTATATCTGGTACTTTTTCTAGATGATCTTGACATCTAGATACTTCTTGTATCAGGTTCTGCCGTTCTGATGTTTCTCATCAGAAGATTTTAGTAGAGAATTCAAATTCTCTAATATCAATTCAGACATTGTCCCTATTGGGGATTCCCCTTTTGAGCTCTTTTTACAGGCTTTGATATCAGTGATGTGAGGATCTAACTAACCAATGCTCAAATAATCAAGAGGTTTTTGTTCCTCTTTAAGGATGAATTTAAACTCTTCAATATTTTTCTCAATCCTATAAATATGTTTTTGTACTAGGAAAATAATAGGGTCATTGACCAAAAGCCCCAAAATGAGCCAAAGTTATCCCACTTACCCCAACAACAGATTTTTATTCCCACTAATCCAATTTGAATTGAAATAACAATTTTACCCTCAGTCTAATTAATGAATTAAAACCACATCCCTTCTCTCCTCTCTCTCTCTTTCTCACACAGACTCTCTCTTCGGTCACGACACAGACTCTCTCTCTCTCTCTCTCTCTCACTCACGCTCTGAACCAGTGCACAACCTTCAACTTCGTTCTCTGGTCTGGATGGCCAGCGGCGAGACGAGGACGAGGACGACGTCGATGAAGGTGATTTTCGGTGAAGGCGCAGATCTGGCGCCATCGATCGTCGCCGATGTTGGTGGATAGGCGGTCGCAATTCAGAGCAAGTTTTGTGAAGGCGTCGAAGCGGAAGAAGAGAGAGAGGATGGTGAGGGCTTTATTCCTCGACCGTCAACTACCACCGGCAGACCAAAGAGCATCTTTTCCGGTCGCCGGAGCTGAGTGATTGGAAAATGCAAGGCTAGAGGTGGAATCGGAGGAGAAGGTTACGGTCCCGTCGCCGGCGGAGTTTTCTGGGCCCGAGTGGTTGAACGAGCTGGAATCGGCGTCTGGGCATGTAAATTGGATGTGAAAGGACAGAGCTAGCTAAGCTGCAAAAGGAAGAAGACGACCAGAACAGTTTTCAAGCTTATCAACTTGTCCTTTAAAACGATGCCGTTATGGCTGCTTCTTCTTCTTCTTATTCTTCTTCTTTTTTCCCTTGGATATATGAGGTGCCAGAGATGCAGCCATGCAGGTTCTGTTTTGGAAAAGTTAATTAGTTGGTGATGGCATGCGACATTATACATGAGACACACTGTATATGCCAGTTGTATGGAGTACGAATTTGTAATCATTTGCCTTGGATATATGAGGTGCCAGAGATGCATTCACACAAAGACCTATATGACAGTAATCATCCATTCTTGAAAATTACTCTAGCTTGCCATCATAACTTTTTTTTTGTTTAAGTAATGGGGCAGAAAGAAAGAAAGAAAAAGTTTTGAATGTCTATTGGGGGGCAATAGACGTCTATTGGAGGGCAATAGACGTTTTTAAATTGATGCAATCCCTTATTTTTTTTCTTTAATCAAAGTTTTATTTGTCTAATTTTAGGAAGATTAGTTCTCATTTCGGTAACAGAAACGTCTATTGGGGGGCAATAGACGTTTTGAATTGATGTAATCTCCTCATTTTTTTTCTTTAATCAAAGTTTTATTTGTGTAATTTTAGGAAGATTGGTTCCCATTTCAGTAATCGAAATGTCTATTGAGAGGCAATAGATGTCTATTGGGGTCAATAGAGGTTTTCAAAAAAATCCGGTGGGCAGCGGCCGGTGACCGGATTCTGGCTGCCGATGACCGGATTCTGGCGACCGGAGACCGGATTCCGACCGGTGACCGGCTCCGGCGAAGTCTCCTACAGTTTCTCTCTCTTCCATTTTCTCTTTCTCTCTCTCTTTAAGTAACAAAGGGGTGAGGGGTAAAATGGTATTAAAAAAAATTAAAAACAAAAAAAAAAGGACTAATTTCAGTTTACCCCCCTGAGGTTAGGGGTCGTCATCATGTTAGTCCCTCTAGTTTCAATTTAATCATGTTAGTCCCTGTACTCTCAAATTTCATCATCCGTGTCCAATTTCTACTATTCCGTCCAATTTGGACCGTTAAGTCTGACTTTTGAGGGCTAAAATGGTCATTTCAAGACAAAAAAAAAAAACTTAAAAAAAAAAAAGTTTTTTTTTTCTTTTTTCGTTTTTTTTTTTTTTGCATTTTTTTTCTGTTTTTTTTTTTGCATTTTTTTTATTTTCTTGTTTTTTTTTCTTTTTCTTCGCTTATTATTATTATTATTATTTTTTTTTATAATTATGTCTTCAACCTATACACCACAAGTTATAATAGGTTTATAAAAACAAAAAAAAATACTCTAGGTGGTTAAAAAGCCGCTCGCTGGTCTACGATATTTGTGATATATCTCCGATAAAGCGAAAAATTTTAGGATATATCTGTAAAATATATTTATAAAATATAATAGGTTTATAAAGTGAAGAATAATAGGATATATCCCCAACAAAGTGAAGAAATATCTGTAAAATATGATTAAAAAAATAAATACAGATATTTCTTCACTTTATTGGGGATATATCCTAAAATTCTTCGCTTTATCGGAGATATACCACAAGTTATAATAGGTTTATAAAAACAAAAACAAAAAATACTCTAGGTGTTTCTTTTTTATTTTTTTTTATTATTTTTTTTTATAAATTTTTTCTTCAACCTATACACCACAAGTTATAATAGGTTTATAAAAAAAAAAAAAAATACTCTAGGTGGTTAAAAAGTCGCTCGCTAGTCTACGATATTTGTGATATATCTCCGATAAAGTGAAAAATTTTAGGATATATTTGTAAAATATATCTATAAAATATAATAGGTTTATAAAGTGAAGAATAATAGGATATATCCCCAATAAAATGAAGAAATATTTGTAAAATATGATTAAAAAAATAAATACAGATATTTCTTCACTTTATTGGGGATATATCCTAAAATTCTTCGCTCGCTGGTCTACGATATTTGTGGAACATCTCCGATAAAGCGAAGAATTTTAGGATATATCCCCAATAAAGTGAAGAAATATCTGTATTTATTTTTTTAATCATATTTTATAGATATTTCTTCACTTTATTGAGGATATCTTAAAATTCTTCACTTTATAAACCTATTATATTTTACAGATATATCCTTAAATTCTTCGCTTTATCGGAGATATATCACAAATATCGTAGACCAGCGAGCGGCTTTTTAACTACCTAGAGTATTTTTTTTTGTTTTTATAAACCTATTATAACTTGTGGTGTATAGGTTGAAGACAAAATTATAAAAAAAAAATAATAATAATAAGCGAAGAAAAAGAAAAAAAAAAAACAAGAAAATAAAAAAAATGCAAAAAAAAAAAAACAGAAAAAAAATGCAAAAAAAGAAAAAAAAACGAAAAAAAGAAAAAAAAAACTTTTTATGATTGTTAGTTTTTTTTTTGTCTTGAAATGACCATTTTAGCCCTCAAAAGTCAGACTTAACGGTCCAAATTGGACGGAATAGTAGAAATTGGACACGGATGATGAAATTTGAGAGTACAGGGACTAACATGATTAATTTGAAACTAGAGGGACTAACATGATGACGACCCCTAACCTCAGGGGAGTAAACTGAAATTAGTCCAAAAAAAAATATTAATGGGGTATTAAGGAAGACTCTCTTAAAGTGTATTGGATAAGAGGGAATTAACAAAACTTAATGGGGTTAGTGGGAAAAAAATCCCTAGAAATGGGGTAAATAGACAAAAACCCAAAATTATATCCCAGTAATCTGGAGTTGATCTACTGAGTCTAGCTCTGTAGTCTTTTGCTTTTCTCAATTTTTCTTGCTCTTCTGCTAATTCTTTACTAAATCTTTGACAATTTGCAAGTAAATCTAATCTGGATAGAATACGATCTAAATGTGCTATTATAGATATTGAAAGTTAACTGTTTACCTTTGAAGAGAGGATGAAGTTTAACTGTAATTATTATCTAAACAAATAAATTCAAGATGAGCCCACCACGTTTCATCAAAAAGAAAAAAAATTGTTCATATTAATAGTAGGAATCCTTAATAGTAAACATGCAAAGATCGGAGAGAGAGAGAGAGAGAGAGAGAGAGAGAGAGAAATGAATGGTACTAATGGTATAAACATTAAGTGAAAAGAATAGTTGGGAGAAAAAGAAAAAAAATTTGTGTGAATGGAGATAAAAATAAGTTGGTGGAGTGTATGGGATGTATTTGGGTATAAATTGGGTGAATGGTCATTATCCCTTTTTCTTTTGGGTCTAATTTTTTTTTTTTTTTTTTTTTTTTTTCTGTGATTGGGGTTTAGGGTTTGACAAAGTTGCTAACTTGTTCCGGCGGAACGTAGCCATCACACTGATTAAGGTAATGAGAGCTATCTTTCCTTTACCTATAAGAAAAGTTTACCTTTAGATTTGCGAATCTAAAACAATGTGAATTACACACCATTCCTAGTTCTTATCCATCGATATTGACAATGGCATCTAAGCTTTGATTACATATACCACTTAATTCTTTGAGTTCTATCAATCATACAAGTGATGTGAAGGTCACTAGCATAAGAACATTGACTAAGTTTAAGGGGTAAAGTGGAATGTATCTTTCACCTTGTTTCTTATCTTCAAGCTTTCAGTATCCATTTCGAGCCAACCCAGTCACATGCTCTCTATCAATCTCCCAAGCCATTAACGAGAACCTATTCCTGCTTGGACCACTTTTCAGACAAAATGTGTGTTGGATTCACAGATAAAGCCGGAGTTTGTGGATTCAGGAAAACAATCATGAACACGAAAAATCGAAAAGCACACATTTAGGTGACCCACAAACTGAAAAGATTCAACAACATTTCCCATAGTCTATAGAGAACAATCTCATCGTCTATCAGGAAATGACCACGATGTCAATCATTAAGATCAATGGCAGGACCCCTCAAGCAGTGGGTGGGTTGAGACCTACTTAAATTCAATCAACAACTGGCATTATGACAAAGAGTCATCCTGAAGGACATGAAACAAAACGATAAGACAATGAATTGAATTCACAGTGATCTACATCTTTAAAGCATTACAGCCAA
This sequence comes from Rosa rugosa, assembly GCF_958449725.1. Classification (NCBI taxonomy): domain Eukaryota; kingdom Viridiplantae; phylum Streptophyta; class Magnoliopsida; order Rosales; family Rosaceae; genus Rosa; species Rosa rugosa. The sequence continues at coordinate 41,075,296 of NC_084823.1, forward strand.
CGGTTAAAATCTTCCGAATTTGTCATGTTTAGAATTTTCGGAATTGAATTTCAAAATGCATTTTTCTTAACATGACCTTATACATGCAATCCCTATTACACCACTTGGAAGTGGACCAACAGCAAAAGAAAAAACAAACAAGGTCTAGTTAAGCAGGCCAATGAGGATTAAAGAGAAATCTTAAGTGAGATTTGAGCCTCTTTTCAACATAAGGATCTTTTCTTTATATTCCCTCGAGGAAAACAGATCTGTACCCCAGTTGTCAAGTCAACAAAGTAGGAGGAGGTTTTGAACTCTTCTTATCGAGGTTCTTTTCGGATAAGCAATGATGCCAATCGTGCAATCGCAGAATTATAACAATCATTGACAGCACTAACATTGCAAGGTTTCACTCAAACAAATGACTAGGCAATGAATCATTAAATTACCCACCCTAATCAAACTAGGCTCATCACAAAATAATTAAAGCAGATTTTCACAGATGATTGGGAAAACTGATCGTGATTTCACCTTTGACTAAATATATATATTTTCAAACTATGAATAGACAGCTTATCCAATGTAGTTGCATGATAAATACAGAGCTTAATACATTTGGAGAAACACAGCACTTACAAATCCAGTGAAAGAATGACGGAAGCCGTTGAAGCATGGAAGTTCCACTCAAGAATGATGGAATTTTCCAGCATATTTGGTATCCGCATACTTACATTGAACTGCCCCGTATATATAATCGTGGAGGAAACATCCTTCTCTATAGTCTATACTGCCCGAGTTTATCTTTACTTCCCAAAATCTAGAAGTATCTGGAATAGCAATCCAACCATGCTATGAATTTATAATATCATAGTTGACGGCCAAATCAATTCCATATCCAAGGGTTCCGTCATCAAAGGAAAAGGAGCATCTCAGACCTTGAAAAAGTTATCACACCAGACCTACTGTTGAAGAAAACAGAATTTCCAACAGCAGCAGATTTGCACATGGGATAGACGAAATCCAGTTTGCTTTAGTCCGGAACAATCCTAAAGTTTTATGGTCAGAAACCATCATCCAGTCAGATGTCACCTCCATCAGACAATGAGCTGTGCAAAAATACTTTTTTAGTACAGAATGCAAAGTCATAAACAACATGGGAGCAAGATACTATGATTCAGGGGAAAGAACTAATTAACACCGGTTACCGGTCTACAGGGTAAAGAAAAACATGCCGTCACTGCTACGGAAATTGGCAAGACTGATATGTAAAATCATAGTTACATGCTCACAACATATGCACAACAATCATAAAAGGATTAAGGTTTACCTTCAGCAATAACAGACATGGATTCCATCTTATGCAACTGCTTAACTCGATCACTGAATGTGGTCTTCTGTTACTTACCAACTTGCTTCTCAATGGACAGAACTTATGCAATAGTCGTGGTAGTAATCAGGGACCAATTCATCTGTATATATATATGAGACTTAAACCTCAAGAAGCTTCCCATTAAAGCATTCCTTGTCGGTTTAGGTTTCACTATTAGATTCCTAATGTATCACAACTTATAGCCTTTCTTGTCGACTAAGCAATGGATTACTATCCTTAATGAATTGATACACTATTTCATTAAGTCACTAGTATTGATTTACTGTTTGTATCCATGTTAAACTAGGATTGATATTAAGCTAATCATCAATTACTTTATGATGATATGTGTTATGTCCATATTTGATCTTACAATCTCCCCCTTGGACTCACACATATCATGCTCGATGATTTGCACCAGAGAACATCAAAACCTACTTAACTTACTGAAGTGCGCGCCAGATAACAAACTCAAATCGAAAATCCATTCCAACATGGTCAGATCACAGTTACTTATGCAGAGCAAGAAACAGTATACATTTTAACAAAAATGCAGAGTTTCAAAACCACTAACACAAGCTTCTGCAATCCACATATGTTCAACCAGAAGTGATACAATATATGTTAATGTGTATCAACAAGTAAACATATATTAGGTCCTACTTTATGTTTCTAAAACCAGAAACTCAAGCAAATTCACTGAACACTGATGGCTTAAAAATATTGCTTGAACCTTAACATCATGCTTCACATGATTTAAGCCATCTGATAGCAAGTATAACTTTAAACACAAAATCGATAATTTTCAGAACATTCAACAAAAACTGCAGCAATAACCAGAATCTGAAAATACCTCAAAATTTATTAATAATAAAATCTGTCATTACAAATAAGTTGTGATAAATAAAGTCAAAAGATCACAACTAAAAAATACAAGAACTCAAAAACTTAAAAAATTTAAATTGCTCCAACTGGATTAACTCTATACTGAACCTAAGCATCTAGATTAGCTAAAACTCCAATGCTGGCTGTATGTTTCTGGAATGCTGCTACTGACAATGCCTTGGTGAAGGGGTCTGCTAGCTGCGAATTCGTGTCAATGCTCAAAACAGCTATCTCACCATGCTTAACCCTTTCTCTAACACTGTAATACTTTAAATCAATGTGTTTAGAATTATTTGACCTTTTACTGTTCTTACTGAAGAAAACAGCTGCTTCATTATCACAATAAATCACAAGTGTGTCTGCCACAATATGACTTAACACTTTGGTCTGCATCAAGAAATTCCTGATCCAAAGTCCTTCACACACAGTTTCATATACTGCAATAAATTCAGCTTGCATGGTGGAGGTTGAAACTAATGTTTGCTTCATGGTTTTCCAAGCAACTGCACCTCCTGCTAGCATGTACACATATCCACAAGTTGACTTCTTGGAGTCTGGATAGTTCCCTGCGAAATCAGAATCTGAAAATCCAACGAGTTTCAGATCCTCCACTTGCCTATAAACTAGCATGTGATTCTTTGTTTTCTGCAGGTACCTCAACACTTTCTTCCCAGCTACCCAATGTTCATGGCCTGGATTAGACTGGAATCTCGATAAAATCCCTACTGCAAAAGACAAGTCTGGCCTAGTGCAGACTTGTGCATACATGAGACTTCCTACAAGTCTAGCATAAGGCTTTGACTCCATATTTTCTTTCTCAACATCACTTTTGGAACTTTGCTTCTTGGTTAGTTTATCACCCTTGGACATGGGGACTTCTCCAGCTGCACACTTCTCCATACCAAATCTCTTCAAAACTTTGGTGATATAATTCTGTTGAGACAAACCAAGTAGTCTCTGTGCTCTATCTCTTTTAATCTCAATGCCTAGTACATAGGATGCTTCTCCTAAGTCTTTCATGTCAAAATTCTTTGACAGAAAGCTCTTGGTGTCTTTAAGCAGTTTAAAATTACTGCTAGCCAAAAGTATATCATCGACATAGAGTACTAGGAAAATAAAATTGTTTCCAATTGTCTTCAAGTAAACACACTCATCAACAAGATTCTCTGTAAATCCAAAAGTAGAAATCACAGAATCAAATTTCTTGTACCACTGTCTAGAAGCTTGTTTAAGGCCATAAATTGATTTTCTTAACCTGCATACTAAGTTTTCACTTCCAGCTTGCACAAAACCTTCTGGCTGCTTCATATAAATTACTTCATCTAGTTCACCATTCAAAAAGGCTGTCTTAACATCCATTTGGTGTAGCTCCATATCAAAGTGAGCCACTAAAGCCATGATTATCCTAAACGAGTCTTTTGTAGAAACTGGAGAAAAAGTCTCAGTAAAATCAATGCCCTCCTTCTGTGTAAAACCCTTGGCAACTAATCTTGCTTTATGTCTCTCTACATTGCCATTTGCATCTCTTTTGGTTTTGAAAACCCATTTACAACCTATAGGTTTCTGATTAGGGTCAGGTTCAACTAATTCCCAAACTGCATTTTGGCTCATGGAATCAATTTCTGCTTCCATTGCTAGCTGCCATTGGTGAGATTCATTACTTTCAATAGCCTGGTTAAATGTAGTTGGATCATTGTCCTCTGCACAGTCCATTTCAATTTCTGCTTCTTGCAGATAAACAATGTAGTCACTATCTTCCCCCCCATAAGTTGGTTTTCTTGCTCTCTGTGATCTTCTAGGCTGAGGGTTGACAGGGACTTGATCAGTTACAGGGTCAGTTACTTGACCAGTGACAGTTACTTGGTTAGTTACTTGACCAGTGACATGGTCAGTTACTTGTCCAGCGACAGTTACTTGGTCAGTGACTTGACCAGTGACAGGTACTTGACCAGTTACATGGTCAGTTACATGACCAGGTACAGTTACGTGGTCAGTTACATGGTCAGTGACATGACCAGTTACACGACCGGTTACTTGATCAGGGACAGTTACGTGGTCAGTTACTCGACCAGTGACTCGATCAGTTACATCTTGTTCTAAAGGCAATACAACACTTATATTCTCATCCGACACAATTTCCTCAAAATCTGAGGTTAAATCCTCAAGGTTTGTATTGTGAACTTTTTCACTTAGAAACTTTACTTGATGTGTTTCAAAAATTCTAGGTGAATGATGAGCAGAATATAATTTATAGCCTTTAGATTTATCTGGATAACCTATAAAATAGCAACTAACTGTCTTAGGATCAAGTTTATTCAAGCTTGGATTATAAATCCTAGCTTCTGCATGACATCCCCAAACATGGCAGTGATGAAGACTAGGTTTTCTGCCATACCAAAGCTCAAAAGCAGTATTTTCTATGGCTTTGCTAGGTGTTCTGTTGCAAATATAATTTGCAGTTTTTAAAGCCTCACCCCACAGAAATTTAGGCAAACCTGTTGTACACATCATACATCTAACCATGTTCAAAAGAGTCTTATTCTTTCTCTCTGCAACACCATTCTGTTGTGGGTTATAGGGTGTTGTATATTGAGCTTTAATTCCATTGTCTTGCAAAAACAAGGCAAATGGACCCTTTTGTTGGCCGGATTCAGTGTACTTGCCATAGAACTCACCCCCTCTATCTGATCTTACTGTTTTGATTTTCTTTTCTAGTTGATTTTCTACCTCAGACTTAAAGATTTGAAAAGCTTTCAATGCTTGTGCCTTTTCTGAAAGTAGATAAACATAACTGTATCTAGAAAAATCATCAATGAATGTGATAAAATACACATTCCCACAGATAGTTTGATGCCTAAATGGTCCACATATATCAGTGTGTATGAGTTCTAATAAATTTTGGCTTCTATATGCAGTCTTCTTTCTAGTATTAGTTATTTTTCCCTTAAAGCATTCAACACAATCTGTTAGATCAGAAAAATCAAGTTCATTTAGGATGTTGTTTTTCACCAAAATTTTCAGTCTCTCTTTTGAAACATGGCCGAGTCTTCTATGCCATAAAAATGCAGACTTTTCATTTAGTTTGGTTCTTTTAACACCTGTTAAAGTTCTAGTACTGTTGGTGTTATTTTCAACAAGTAAAATTTCTTGTTGAGCCATTGAACAATTTAACTGTAAATAATCATTCATAATAACACCAGAACCAATTTGAACAGAATTTTTAGAAATAAGAATTCCATTACTATCCATAACAAGTCTACAACCAGATTTTACTAAAAGAGAAACTGAAACCAAATTCCTTCTCATGGAAGGTACATAAAAAACATTGTCCAGAACTAATAATTTTCCTAATCCTAAATCGAGCTTTAAGGTTCCAATAGCCTTGACTGCCACTCTCATGCCGTTGCCTACACACAGGTTCACTTCATCACTTTTTGGGATTCTCCTCCTTATGAATCCCTGCAAAGAATTAGTAATATGAATAGGTGAGCCTGAATCTATCCACCAAGACTGTGGTTCAACATTTATAAGATTAATTTCTAAGGAAAAAACTGTATTAGAAAAAAATCTTACCCTTTTTGGCTAACCAATTCTTATAGCCAGTGCAGTCCTTTTTCATGTGTCCTACTCTTTTGCAAAAGTAGCACTTGAACCTGAATGGCCTGTTTTCCTTGGCCACTGCAGCTGTTGAACTCTTAGTTATGGCTTTGGTAGGCTTGAGCTTGTTCTGGGGCTTTTTCCTTTTAGGCTTCTCAATGAGGTTAATGGTTGTAGCAGGTTCCTTTTCTTCCTTGATCCTAGATTCCTCATCCACACAGATGGATATAAGTTCATCTAGAGTCTAGTTTCCCTTTTGAGAGTTGTAACTGGTCCTAAGATGACTAAAACTGTTAGGCAAGGAATGTAGTGCATAATGCACTACTTGCTCATCCCTAACCCCCATTAAGAGTTCCCTGAGTCTGCCATTTATATTGATCATCTTCATAATATGCTCTCTAACTCCCCCTGAACCCATGTACTTCAAATCATGAAACTCCTTAGTCAGCCTAGCTGCTTCTGCCTTTTCACTTTCTTTAAACTTAGCACCTATGAGTTCCAGAAAATCTGATGCTAGCTCAGGCTCTTCTATACTTCCCCTGACAGTCTTAGACATAGATGTTCTGATGAGGTTCTTAGCCATTCTATTGGATCTATGCCACTTCTTGTAAAGGTCAGTATCTTTCTTGGTGCTCTTTTCATTTAACTCTTCAGGCTTATTCTCAGTAAAGCAGTAGTCTATGTTCTCATGCATTCCCATATAATTTTCCACAGAGTCTAGCCAAGCTCTATAGTTGGTTCCAGTTAACATCAAGACACTGTTCAAGTTCATGTAAGAGTTACCTAAGGAGCAAAACAAAAATTCGAGTGAGTTCTCAGTTTGTAAAGAAAATATGTTTAAGTTTTCTGTGTTTTATTTAGCTTTAAGTAACCAAAACAAGAACATACAGAAAACCTAAACAACCATACTTGCATTCATGTCAGTCCATAACAAAAACAATATTAAGCATCACTTTTGAGCAGAAACTTAATATCCTGGAGTTCTTTATCAATATGCCATGTTCAATGAAAAGAAGTTATCCAAAGAAATTTATCCACATCTTTAGACAGAAGAAAAATTTCTAAGTATCCGTATTTATTTTCATCAAGCATGCATACTGCTGTTTTGTATTTTAAAACCATACTTAACCACTTCTTTGGAAGATAAAACTGAAGCATAGTTTTAAAACACAAAACACAATTTCAGTTTTGTTACTCGATCAGGTACAGTTACTTGGTCAGTTGCTTGGTCAGTTACTTGACCAGTTACACGTACCTGATCAATGTTTTCTGCCAACATCAATGAAGGATGCTTTGTGCATCATAATCACTTATGCCAACAGAAAACCACAAAACATATGAGCTCTTTTACTTTACATTCTATCCAGATTCATCCTTGTAAGAAAATTAAGCTCTTGTATCTGTCAACTTTAACGTGTAAACAAAATCTGGGAGATTTCTGTTCTTCATACAATTTTACACAATCACAGATACAATACCATATCATCAATCAATTCAACATGCATATTCAAGCATAACCAAAATTGATTCGATTCCAAGAAACCACAGAACAATCAAGAAATTGTAAATTTCATCCGGTCACCATCTACTCTAGCCTAACGCACGCCGGGAATGCAACTAGGGTTCTTGGGCACAATCAAAACTTAATTATCATGCTATGAATCGAAAACAATTTTCACAGAAAAACCTGTTTTTGCTTTTTCCCCAATTTGCTGCTAAAAAATCATAGCGGAAGCGTGAATTTTATAATTAACCAGATGCAGCAGTCGACTTAAGTAACTTACCTTGATCAGGTACCTGACCAGTTATTTGGTCAGTTACCTGGTCAGTTACTTACTTGGTCAGGTACCTGATCAGTTACATGACCAGTGACTCGGTCAGTAACCTGATCAGTTACTTGACCCGTAAAGCAAAAAACCCTTAAAAATTTTATGTTCGTTTTGCAAAACCCTAAAACGATTTTTCATATTTGTGAGCCTATGCTCTGATACCAATTGTAAAACCATAGTTACATGCTCACAACATATGCACAACAATCATAAAAGGATTAAGGTTTACCTTCAGCAATAACAGACATGGATTCCATCTTATGCAACTGCTTAACTCGATCACTGAATGTGGTCTTCTGTTACTTACCAACTTGCTTCTCAATGGACAGAACTTATGCAATAGTCGTGGTAGTAATCAGGGACCAATTCATCTGTATATATATATGAAACTTAAACCTCAAGAAGCTTCCCATTAAAGCATTCCTTGTCGGTTTAGGTTTCACTATTAGATTCCTAATGTATCACAACTTATAACCTTTCTTGTCGACTAAGCAATGGATTACTATCCTTAATGAATTGATACACTACTTCATTAAGTCACTAGTATTGATTTACTGTTTGTATCCATGTTAAACTAGGATTGATATTAAGCTAATCATCAATTACTTTATGATGATATGTGTTATGTCCATATTTGATCTTACATGATAGAGTTCAGAAATAGAAATGTTCAGGGTTCATTTCATTTATCCAAGTATCAATTTCTTAGCATCATCAAAGGAGAGATGAGCTTCTATCATGTATCAACTATTTCAGAAAGATCACTTGACCAAACCTACTGTAGAAGTAACTCACTATATCAGAAACAATACATTCTGCAATTCCTTCTGCAAGTTTTTACCAAATACTTTCATCCTTAATCATGAGTTCTCAAGCCCATCATGGATCACATTCATCTTTTTTTAAGTTCTAAACTTCAATTTAATGTTTCCCCTACATCAAAAGCATGACATCCCAAAAGGCATATGCAAACTATAGATATATCTGCAATTAAATAAAACAAACTTTAAGACCGGATCTTCTTCTTTTCTAGGTTCAGGGGGTGAGAAGGAAGACGTGGTGATTGTCAGTAAAACCGAATGCATATACTAAATTACATTTCAATTGTGTATTTGTAGCACCTTACCACGTTAGATATTTCTATTTATAAGAACAATAACTAATATTAGCCTTCATGCAAAAGACTTCTTTATACCACCTCAGGTACCTACCTAACTATTTGCTGGAGCTTCCTAACTCCTAAAGATTGTAGAGTTTGCTAGAAGCTCAGTATCAAGCCTGGGTCAGTGAAGAGGGTTTTGGGGGATTTCTGGTATCAGTAAAACATATCATGCTCTATAATTGGTAGTCAAAAGACATATTTACACCCAAAATTGTAATACTGGTATCGTAATCATGTTGTACATTTTCCATCATGTACATCATTAGGGCTTGAACGTTTGGGGAAGGGGAGAGGCAGCCCATATTCCAATTTATACAACTGTTTCGTTTCTTGATTTGACAGTAAAAGGAGTCTTATCTGCTGTTTCATCTTTCTAAGCACATCACGAAGTATTCCAGATTGCTTGACAGAGTGTCCAACAATTTTAGTATGATCCTATATCATTGCTGCCTCATAGGATACAGGGCGAGGATGGTATGTCTTGTGTAAAGTAAAGAGATTGAACTTGAACCTCCTAAGTCGTTTCTTTATCATTTGATATAATCTTCTATTATTGTACAAAACTACAACCATCCATAGCACGCGTGGTCCAACTAATGGTAGGAAAATATAAGGTAAAATAAGTGAGGGACCGAGTAAAAACTCTTTCTTAAAACCAAAATCCAAAGATCATATTAGTTCCAAATATTTATCATCAATCTCAAGCGGGCCAATCTCATTCGAACATTTGATTAGAAAAACAAGCTAACTTGATACAGCTGTACAATGTATATAAGAGAGGTCAAACTAAACTAAAGAAACGACTTTGCCTGTTCATCCTGAATGCACCTCAGCCTTGTTCTATCTCAGCAGAACCCAGTTTGTTGGGTCGCAAAGATTTTATGAATCTATCCCAATATTTTGTTTTTTCTGTTCTTATTCTTTTGTAATGAAAGCTAAGGAAGTATTTCATAACCCAATTCAGCGATAAAATTAAAAAGTTTTTGATGACATTATAAATTTAGTATTGAAATTTCCACACATTAATAATGCAAGAAGTATGTAGTTCTGTAAAAAATGAGCAGAGATGCGGACAAAAGAAAAATGCAAACCCATTAACTATGATTCGTTGGATGCATTACAGCTACCATTATCTTCATATTAGTAGACATGAATGTTTCCTATGCCACTGGTTCTACTATCATTGTTGTGGTTAGTATGTCATCCCACTGCAATTAGAGTCGGGGAGTAAGCCATTACCACTGGAATTTGGAAATTGAACTTCACCACTCCTCAATACCACAATAACTGCCATCATCTTCATTATCTAGAGAAGTATAGTGACTCGCGGCTTCATTATCTAAAAAAATAACAAATTTCTCTGGTTTATAAGTACGTCTTGTAGCTCTAAAATTAATGTCCATGATCTGTTTAACAATGCATTAACCAAATTATATAATTTGCTTCATATTAAAGACTGATTCTTAACAGCATTTGGCATACATTTCACCAATTTCAATTCGCAAGTCAAACACAAACTTGTATCAAATTCCATGGCCGTACCTTAAAATCTGAGGAAATGAAAAGCTACTACACCCTCAACCACGCCCAAACAAGCTCCGGCGAAGACGTCGGAGACGAAGTGGCGGCCGAGCAAGATCCTAGAGATGGAAGTGGCCGCTGCCCAGGCCCAAACGACCGACACCAGAACACTAACGGCCTTGTTGTCTTGATCGGCACCGATCCAGCGCTCGACGGCCGGCGACGTCGACCTGAGGTGGAGTAGAGCATCGGCGGAGAGGTAGAAGAGAGCGGCGACGAAGCAAACCCTAGAGGCGTGGCCGCTCGGGAAGGAGAAGTGGTCGACCGAAACGGCGACGCTCATGTTCTTGTTGTAGACGGGGCGGGCGCGGCGGACGGTGAATTTGATGAGGCCGATTAGGGCGAGGTCGAGGAGGAGGCCGAGGAGGAGAGGGGAGAGGAATGGGCGGAGGAGTTGGATTGGGCTGGAGTTCGGGTTCGGGTTCGGGTTCGGGTTTGGGCCTGGGCCGGGGCTTAGGAGCGGGGCGGCGAGGAGGGAGAGGGCGACGGGGAAGAATAGTCGGAAGTCGGCGGAGAGTTCGAGGAGGAGGAGGAGGAAGTGAGGGAGGAAGGGTTTGGCGAGAATGTGGATTTGTTGAGAGAGCTTGGTGTCGATTGCGACTAATCGCCGGAGGAGCGGCGGCGGCGGCGGCGGCGGAGGTGTGGTGGATTTGGCGGGTGGTGTTGGCTCCATGGTTGAGTGTCAGTCTGGGATTGTAGGAAAATAGATTAGGCCGTTATGGTTTGAAAAGTTTGAGAACTGAGTTAGTTAAGTGAGACGGGGTTTGGGCCTTGGGTGATAAAGATTGAAGCCCAAATAAGATTTATACCATTGGGCCAAATTGAAATGAGAGATGCTCTGTGAGTTCAATCTTTTTTTTTTTTTTTTCTTGTTACCGATATAGAGCTACATGAAATCGCCTGGTGGTGTAATCGGCTCGGCAGCGACGTAAGCCTCGGAGTCCGATACCGAAGCGGAGGTGGTTTGGTAGGATTTGAAGCCAAATGCGGATCTGAATGTGATCTACTAACCGTCGAATTCTCCAAGAACAAATGTTTAGATTTTGTTGCATATATGCATCCCAAGTAAGTGGCAAGCCCAAACCCATTGTATATTCTTGTTAAAAAGCGGTTAGGCTTTATGGAAAATGAATCCACGATGACACGACTCAAATTCAACACAAAGTTCACGTCCAATTTTTACATGAGAAATATGTTGAATTAGTAATGGAGAAACTTGTTGTTTCTAGGCCTGGCAACAGTGCGGGTTACGGGCGGTCTTAACGGGCTTAACCCGTTAAGATAACGGGTTCGCAGGTTACCTGTTGGAACCCGTTAAGACCGCTAAGGTTTTTTTTTTTTTTTTTTTCATTTTTAAATTTTTTTCTAATCAATTACCCTTTTTAAAAAAATAAAAAAAATTTAATCCTTTTCCAACCCATTACCCATTGAAACTCTTTTTCTCAACAAACTCAAAGAAAATCATTAAATCAAACTATCAAAAGTTAAATACATATTAGACTCACAATTCTCATAATAGGTTAAATCCAATGTTACTTGAAACTAAAATATTACAAATTCAAAGCAAATTATTACATGAAACTAAAAAAGTCTTTAGTTGGTGTGGGCTTGTCTGTCCAATGTCAAATCCAACACATCTTCAGTAAGTTGCTCCAAATCAGTTCGGTCTTGGTCTAAATTACACAAAAAGAAAGAGAGGCAAATTAAAATAAATATTCACATGATGAAAAGATAAGAAGCTAATACAATAACCAAGTGATATAGAATTTACCTTTTTTACCGAAAATCCAATCTCGAGTACATAGCAATGCTTGAACAGTATCAGGCAATAATGAGCTACGGTATTGATCTAGTACTCTACCAGCGGTACTAAACGCGGATTCAGATGCAACCGTAGAAATAGGAATCATTAGCACATCACAAGCCATATGGAAAAGTATAGGATACCGAAATTGTTCCATTTTCCACCAAGAAAGAACATCCAACTCTTTCTTTCTTTCCAACCTTTCTTCATCAAGATACTTGTGAAATTCATTCTTCATACTCGAAGTTGAACCATTCCTGTAGTTAGCATCAAATTCCTAGACAAAAATAAACCAAACATGCACTTAAATCACAATGAAGCAAGCTACCTACTACATTAATACAAAGAAGCAAGCTAGGTCATGTTGTCCAAATATCAAACAGTAAGCTACTCACATTCAGTTTGATAATATATAATTCAAAGGCATAATTTAATAAAAACAATTTGATGTCTAATAATGGAAAGTAGATGACTAATAATGGTGCTTACCTCCAAAATGGTGTCTTCACCTTCAGTTTGAGAACAACTCTCACTCATGAAACCACTTGAATTATCGGGATTAGACCACTTCTCCACATATGCATCAAATAGAGAAAACAAAGTATCAGTGAATTGCTTCAACTGCTCAGACTTCACACCATAAAGCTTGCTATAGGCCCACTCTACAAATTCCATTTTGTATAGAGGATCCATCACAATTGCAATTCCAAGGATCAAGCTGTAATCAGACCAATATTTTTCAAACTTCATATTCATCTCTAATCTCATTTGTCTCATGAAGCCATCTTGGTGTCTCATGGCTTGTTGAATGTTGTGCTGGATAACAAATACCTTGGGAAAAAACAAATTTGAAGTAGGATACTTGGTTCCAGAAATTAAGAGAGTGACCTCATAGAAATATCCAAGAAATTTAGAAATCTTCTCTATTTTGTCCCATTCATCAGGAGATGGACAACACTTAAAATCAATGTCACTTAATGCAAAGTTAATCAATGCACGACGATAGTAAATTGCACTATCGAGCATAAGATAGGTGGAGTTCCACCTAGTGGGCACATCTTGTCTCAAGCCTCTTCTACTACCTCCCATTCCCACTTGTACAATACACTCCAAAAATCTTTGCTTCCTTGCCATAGATCCTTTAATGTATTTGATGCAATCACGTACCTTTATAACTGAATGATCAATTGATTTCAATCCATCTTGAACTATTAAATTCAAGATGTGAGCACAACATCGAACATGGAAAAATTTTCCATTTAACAAAAGAAGCCCTCTAAAGTTCAATTGAGTTCTCAATTTCTCAACAAATGAATCATTAGCAGATGCATTATCCAATGTAATCGAAAACAATCTCTTATCAATCTCCCACTCACATATCAATGAATTGATCTTTTCAGCTAGGGCAAAACCATTATGTGGTGGAGGCATATGACAAAAACTAAGTATCCTCTTATGCAATTTCCATTCCAAATCAATGAAATGTGCTGTGAGTGTTAAATAACCATTAGTTGCTTGAGAACTCCACAAATCAGAAGTTAAACAAATTCTCCCTTTAACTGAACTTAACAGATTCTGAAGTTTCAACTTTTCACTATCAAATGGCTTCAAAACATGGGCTTTAACGGTATTTCTACAAGGCAACTTAAGTGAAGAAGAAATATATTGAAAGACAGCTCTGATTCCCTCGTACTCCACAAAACTAAATGGCAAGTCATGCTGAACAATGGCCTCGATTAACAATTCATAAAACTTTTCACACTGAAATTTTGAAGAACGTGTAGAAGACTGAGGTGACACTACATTACTCGAACTATAACAAGTATCATGATGACGTAAAAGGCTGCCTGTTCCCTTAATAGAATCACACTTATACTCAGCTCCACACTTTATGCATTCTGCACGCTGTATTTGATCCTCAGTCACAGGCAACTCTTTAAATGATATCCAACAGCGATAAGTCTTTCTCTTCCTAACCGGAACACCTCTAGCGTGAAGTCTTCTACTCGTTCCATGTCCACTTTCTGCCACAGCTTCTCCTCTTTCTTCCATTGTATTAATTGTCTCATCATTCATACTTGTCTGAACACAATCAATAAAACAATCAATAACATAAATCAAAGCCCAATTGGGCAATATCACAATCCAGTTCACAAAATCACAAGAGAAATTGCATATATCAGAAACCCCAATCCTAAACAACAAACAAGATTGAAACTTTGAACACCCATAGGAGGCGATACCTCTAAAGTAAATTTGGCAAACCAAATACAGAGAAGTTACTATTTCTTCCCACCACTAGAATGATTCTAATAATCTCTACTTGAAAACATGCACATCAGAACTCACACGAGTACGTAGATTCAATAGCAAAAGATAAAAACCAAATCTCTTTTAAGGAATCCAAGGATAACAAAAGCAAAAGATAACAACTTGTTTCTTCTTATTCTTTTGAAGTATTGCGTGAATCATTGTATAACTTATTTTAGATGAAAATAATGAAGTGAACCTCAACATGACACAATTTCAAATAAGTCAAATTATTTAACAAGTTCGGCTAATTGATTAACAATTACTGAAATATGTAGATGCATAACATCGTAACCTCGAGGAAAATAAATACATACATGGACAAAATTCCATACTATCACAATGTAGGAAAACGTCAAGTGTACTTCTGTTACCATCAAGAATCGAATTTTAGCTCAAAGCCTCCAACGAGAAGAAGCCAGTTTGAACAATCGTGTGGATTGTGATAGACAAAGACAGCAAGATCAATCAATAATAGTAGGGCTATAGGTTGAAGAGCTGTAGTGTTGCATATGCAAAATCAAATTGGACCAATGAAGAATCAAATACCTTCAAATATGGAGAGAATGCGGCACATGGAATTTCTAAACACATTAATTATTGACCTTAAACCATGTGCAGGCCTCTTACTTAATTCTTAATTAAATTCCATGCGTTGCCAAATGGCAAAGAAATTAAAATGAAATTAATAAAACCCATGCTATATATTATGGACTCGAAACTTGAATCCTATTATCCTATCCTATGCAATTACAGTATTAGACGAACTTTAAATTGAATTGAAACAATACATGTTGTAGCTGTATTTGTTTTTATGTATCTTTTATTGGGATATAGACTATAACAAAACACCAGAACCTAGCTAAAACCTCTTTTACAACCGAAATCAAACTATCAAAATTAAAAGTCATACCATTACCAAAAAAAATATATTAAAAGTCATAGGGTAGCTGTATGGCAAAAGTCATAGTGTCACATTGAGGTGGTAGTTAAATTAAAGATGTTGGATGCAAAGTTGTGCAATGAGAATTCTTCATGTTCTCTGGTAATGGCTAATTTGAGGGTAAATGGTTAATGTCAAGGGATTCTGACTCTTGCCACTTGCGAACATTTCATTTCCTTCTGAAATAATTGACGGATTAGTGGGTGCTAATTGTCTCCCTCTCCAAGTTAAGTAAGTAATTTTTTTCTCGAGTGTGTGTACAAGCTGTTAGCGTGAGTCATGGTGTAACATTAGGAATGGAATATATTGTAATTAGAGCGTAGTTAGTACTTACCTATTCTGTGTATGGTAGATAATAGAGACGTAAGTCAATTGTATTCATGTAATCCCCTTTATATACCTCTACTGTGAGATGAATAAAATATCAGAAATTCATTCTCTCAACCTTGTTCTATTTGACTTGGTATCAGAGCAAAGATCCGAAAAGGACTTTGTCTCTTTGTTCTTTCTTCATTTTCTCTTAATTAGAGGAAAATAGTTTTAAACCCCATCTGTTTGGGTGTTATCTCCAACCTGACGTCAGCCTTCATCTTTCCAAGATCGGCGTCGTCATTAGTCCGGTTCTCTCCAAGCGGCGGCGTCATCCTTCATCCATCCCAGATCAGATTCGCTGCCTTTTTTTTCAGACCTTCATAACTCCAGGTCGTGACTGATCCAAGCTCCCAATCGGTTCTTCAGATCGGCTACTCTGCTGCTACACAGTTTCTGGCGTCGCTGCCACTTCATACTGGTCGCTCGCCTCACTCAGGCCTCTTCTCCGGTCGGGTCGCCTTCGTCTCTGGTCAGGTCGCCCCACTCGTTCATCTTCTTCAGTCGGGCAGTCGGGTCACCTCAACCCACCTCACTCGGCTCACCGTTTCAACTCACCTCACTCGGTCAACTTGCCTCACTCGGTCAACCTGTACAACAGGTTCTTAAAAAATAATAATAATAACAATAATAATCGCTGTACGTTCTGTTATTGGAGTTTCTTGTCTTTTTCCGCTGCATACTCTGTGATTTTGTGTTTTTTACTACTGTATTATTGTGATGGGTGGTGAGGAAAGTGAAGGTCAGAGTTCCAGGATCAATGAGGTCCAAAAGGTTGAGGTTTCTGTTCGAAGTTCAGACGATGGTTCTTTTGGAGGTATGAAACTCAATTACACCAATTTTCAAACGTGGAAGAAGATTATGTTTGTCCACCTTCGTGGCATACACAAGATGGGGCATGTGACAGGAACAACCAAAGCACCTAGTGAGGAAGATGTAGATGCCTATACTAAATGGGAGGATGATGATGGATCTGTAATGGCAATTTTATTCAAAGCTATGACTGAAGATGTGCTATAATTAGTGGAAGAGTGTGAGACTGCTGAAGCAATATGGAAGACATTGGGGGATCTATATACAAATGAGTCTGATTTTATACAGGTTCATGAATTGATGTGCAAAGCTGGCAGTATGCAACAGAATGGCCAACCAATAGCTGTGTATTTCACCAAGTTGAAGAATGTATGGGCTGAGATTGATCAGAAGCGTCCTTGCAAGATCAAGAATCAGGAAGATCTTGTGTGGTACCAGAAGGAGAAGGAGCTTGAAAGAGTTCATGTATTCTTGAGAGGGCTTGATGAGAAACATAGTAGTGCCAAGGGAGAATTGCTCAGAATGACAGACCCTCCTAGTCTAAACACAGCTTTCTCATACATCCACAAGGATGAGTCTCAACAGGAAAGTGTCAAACATGCACAGGTTGAAGTGTCTAGCCTAGCCATTCAGGCCAAGTCACCGACACCTTTCCTTCAGCAGCAGAGTTCGGTTCCCCTGCATCAGCAAGGTCCTCCACCAGGTATCACCAACCGCCCTCGTCCTCAATGCTCTTATTGCAACGACCTTGGACATGTTCGAGAGATTTTTTGGCAGCTGAATAGGTATGGCTTGGCCGGACAGGATCACCATACCACAGGTGGGGCTGCCCCTACAGTCTCTATAGCTGGTCATGGTAAGATTGGTATGGCTTTAAAGGTTTCTAACTTTGTTGGTTCTGATACATGGATTATTGATTCTGGTGCCTTCGATCCTATGACTTATGACAAATCGTATTTTACTGAATTGTCTTCCCCACCTGTGTCTTATATAACTAATGCCAATGGTGAGGCTTTTCCTGTGTTAGGGTCAAGGTCAGTGCGTATTACTCCTACTTTAGAACTTCATAATGTGTTATATGTGCCTGACTTATCTCATCACTTGATATCTGTTCCACAGTTGAACACTGAGTCTAAATGCTTGGTAACCTTTTATCTTATGTATGTGATTTTTTAGGATCTTCTCACCGGGGAGATAATTGGTCGGGTGTATCTAAGGGACAGGTTGTTCCATCTGGATCAGACATACGCAGGGGAGAAACCAGGAGCACAGTCCCGCACCGCTTTGACTTCGAATTCTGATAAGCTAAGTGAAATTTGGTTGTGGCATCACCGTTTAGGTCATCCATCTTTTAGTCTTATGAGAAAAACCATGCCTACTCTGTTTATTGGTGTGGGATGAGTCTGCTTTACATTGTGAAACATGTGTTTTGGCCAAGAGTCATCGTGCTACTTATTCTCTTAGTGTTTCTAATAAAAGTGTTATTCTTTTTGAGTTGATTCATTCTGATGTTTGGGGACCTTCTAGAGAGCCCACTGTATCGGGTATGAGATATTTTGTGTTATTTATTGATGATTGTACGAGATTGTCATGGGTTGCTCTTCTTAAAACCAAAGATGAAGTCTTTCCAGCTTTTCAAACTTTTCGTACTCTTGTTCAAACACAATACCATAGCACCATTAAAGTCCTTCGTTCTGATAATGGGGGAGAATATGTTAATCATGTTTTCCAAGAGTTTTTTAAAACCCATGGGATGTTCACCAAACCACATGTCCACAAACACCAAAGCAAAATGGAGTGTCCGAAAGGAAAAACCGTCATTTACTTGATATGGCTCATGCACTTCTCTTTAGTGCTCATATGCCTAAGTATCTTTGGGGTGATGCTGTACACGCTTCCTCCCATCTTATCAATCGTCTTCCATCTAGTGTTCTTCAAGGAAAAATTCCATTTGAGATTCTTGCATCTCATGTCTCCTTACCTTCATTTCATAATCTTCTAGCGCGTGTCTTTGGTTGTGTTGTTTTTGTCCATATTCCTAAAAACCAGAGGTCTAAGTTGGATGCCCGGGCACTTAAGTGTGTGTTTGTGGGCTACGGAGGTTATCAGAAAGGGTACAAGTGCTATCATCCACCTACCAGAAAGTACTATGTCACTATGGATGTTACTTTCTTTGAGGACATGAGCTATTTTTCCTCTTCAGATACAGCACTTCAGGGGTAGAATTCATATTTTGAAGAGTTGTATCATGGAGAGGGAGAGGAATCAAAAGGAGGGGAAGAAGAAGTCACACAAGCAGAAGGTATTTTGACGGATCGGATTGAGACCATCAACCCGTCACCTCCAGACGCTGAAGCTCCAGACATCCAGGCACTAGTTTCAATCACTTCAAGTGAAGCTGAAGACACAACTGCCCCTCCTGCCATCTCTTCTACCCCTGACCCACAGCTCCCTGGTACTGAAGATCACTCATTTGAGGTATATCCACCCACTAGTACTAGTAGTAGTGAGTCTAATGTTGGGCAATATGTGTTACCAAATAGGACAACTCGAGGTCAATCAGCCAAAAGATATGAACCTACTCTTACTGCCAAATCAAAATACCCAGTAGTTAATTATAGGTCCACTAGGAGGTTGTCTAAGTCATATGAATCATTTGTGAATCAAATATTTGCTGTGTCAATACCTAACAAAGTGCAGGATGTGTTGGGGGATCCAAAGTGGAGGAAGGCAATGGAGGAAGAGATGGAGGCGTTGTAGAAGAACAATACTTGGCAACTTGTGCCTCCACCACAAGGCAAGAAGGCTGTAGGTTATCGTTGGGTGTTTACAGTGAAGCATAATGTAGATGGATCAGTGAATCGGTACAAAGCACACCTTGTAGCAAAGGGGTTTACTCAGACGTATGGTATAGACTATGATGAAACGTTTGCTCATGTTGCCAAGATGAACACTATTCGGGTTCTGCTCTCGTTTGCTACTAGTTTAAATTGGCCACTCCGACAGTTTGATGTCAAGAATGCGTTCCTTCATGGAGAGTTAGTCGAAGTGTACATGAGCCTTCCACCTGGGTATGTAGTTGCTTCTCCGGGTGATTTTGTATGCAAATCGAGAAAATCTCTATATGGTCTCAAACAGTTACCTCGTGCTTGGTTTGGAAGATTTTCACAGTTCATGCGGAAGGTTGGTTACAAACAGGGGGAGAACTAGCCTCTAAGTTTGAGATGAAGGACTTGGGTGAACTTAAGTACTTGTTAGGAATTGAGGTAGCCAGGGGGAGAGAAGGGATCTACCTGTGCTAGAGGAAGTACGTTCTTGACTTGCTGACAGAGACAGGTTTGTTGGATTGCAGACCTATTGATACTCCTATTGAGCATAACCATTGTTTAGTTGAGTATCCAGATCAGGTACCTACTGATCGAGCTCGCTATCAGTGGTTAGTTGGGCGCTTGATTTATTTGGCTCATACTAGACCAGATGTTGCATATGCAGTGAATGTGGTGAGTCAGTTCATGCATAACCCGAGTGAGAGTCACATGAATGCTGTTATGCGAATTTTGAAGTACTTGAAGTCAGCTCCAGGAAGGGGAGTGCTGTTTTCTAAACACAATAACATTCTTGAGGTTTGTGGCTTCACTGATGCAGATTGGGCTGGAAATATTACAGACAGGAGGTCGACATCAAGTTACTTCACCTTTGTTGGAGGTAATTTGGTTACATGGAAGAGTAAGAAACAGAAAGTTGTGGCACGATCTAGTTCTGAGGCTGAATATAGAGGTATGGCTCACGGAGTGTGTGAATTGCTGTGGCTGAGAAATCTGTTACGTGATTTGGGTTTCAAGCTCAAAAGTACTATGCAGCTGTATTGTGACAACAAGGCAGCTATTGACATATCAAATAATCTAGTGCAGCATGATTGTACTAAGCATGTGGAGGTTGATCGTCACTTTATAAAGGAGAAGCTAGATGCCAAAATTATTAGCTTTCCTTCTGTTCCAACTGAAGAGCAACTTGCAGATATACTTACCAAACGAGTTTCCAGGAAGGCGTTTTATGACTCACTAAGCAAGTTAGGCATGGTTGATGTGTATGCGCCAACTTGAGGGGGAGTGTTAGCGTGAGTCATGGTGTAACATTAGGAATGGAATATATTGTAATTAGAGCGTAGTTAGTACTTACCTATTCTGTGTATGGTAGAGAATAGAGACGTAAGTCAATTGTATTCATGTAATCTCCTTTATTTACCTCCACTGTGAGATAAATAAAATATCAGAAATTCATTCTCTCAACCTTGTTCTATTTGACTCAAGCAAGATATATGTAAAAATGTCCTGAAACAATTGATAAGAATTGTTTATAGGAAAATTAGACATGTGTATGTGTGGTTGGCGTAGATGTACGCAGTACGTTACGGCATATAATATATGGTTTTAAAATTTATGACAAGATAAACAATATGTTAGTGTGTAAAACTCTTTGAACTAGCGTACTTAAAAATTATCAATAAATTAAGTTTCAATACTATCATAGAAGTTCATAGGAAATTTAGCTTAATAACGTTTCAATAATTAAGTGTGTGTGTGTGTGTTGGGGGGGGGGGGTGGTTTGGGATTTAGATTTTGTTAATCAAGCTGTTTGAGATTATTTGCTTAGGTATTGATTATCTTATAAGTACGATCCGACGTTTTTAGACATTGTTTGATTGAAAAATGTCATCCCAATATTGATTTCAACAAGCAGTACAAAAACGACATACCCCTAATGGATCGTCAGAAAAGACGTTTTACAGAGTACTCTAAAACTCTATTCCAAAAAATAATAAAAACCCAGCATATCCCCAATACATCCACCTTTTTAAAAGTCCACACGCTTTTATTTCAACAAAAACCTAGCAACTCCGAAGTAGAAATAAAAAAGTCAACTGAGCAACTAGTCTTTGCGACCTAAGAAAATTTAAATAGTACTATGGGCCATAAAGACCCAATCTATCCAACCCCACATAAGGATAGCCCAATCCAAATAAAGGCCCAATCCGCAGGGCCTAAAGAATATGCACGTGAGGCCCACCAACCAGAATGAGACCCAATAAGTAGCCTTACCAGCCCAAGATTTGGAACGAGCAGGAGGTGCAACCTTGCCACCGTACCAGCCATCCCTTCCATTTCCGTCGTTGTCACCACCATGAGCAGCATCGTCTTTGTCTACAACCTCCATGCCGTCGCCAACTACACTAGGATCTAGAACTAGAGTATCCTTCACTAGAACCCCGCCACCACATCCATCGGTCTCACGCCCACCAGCATCGAAACCCAGTCCATCATCCTAGCAACCATTCTCAACCTTAATCGTCAAATCACGCCTACAAAAGCCAAAGAGCCTCGGACGAAACCCATCAGATCGCTGCACCAGTACAAACATCAAGCCACCAGCCTTTCAACAAAACGTTGCCTTGGGCTCGAAACCAAAAACTGCAAATCGCCGACGGACCCCAAAGGAACACCAGACGACGTCCTAATCGAAATCAGCAACCGTCCAACAACAAGATCAAAAGCGATGAGGAAGAAAAAAACAACCAACCACAAGGCTAACAATGCCTCGGCCATAAGAGTTTCTGAAGTTTGGAAAGTTTTTACCGTAAAACAGGAGGTTCACGAGAAACCCTAGCAGAGAGGCTAGGTCAGAGAATCTCGACAATGATCAGACTTTGTTTTATCAACATATCACATAATATTATCAAAATTTGAGTTTTTTTTTTCCTTAAATTCATGTTTTTTTTTAAGTAGTAACGCTTGTCGTCCTCATTAATAATCCAAGCTTTTCATGATGTTAATTACCCAAAGACAAAAGGAAATAAATAGGGTGTGGCTAATACCACCCTACTATTTTCTTTATTCACCCTACATTTTATTTTTAACACCAAAATTTCCAATATTACCCTTGAATAAAAAAAAAACTAAAAACAGAAAGAACAAAAAATAATTACAAGTAAATAAACAAGACAGTATAAACCTAGTACAGATCGTATACCTATCCATATTTGTAGCATTGCACAAATATCCTGGTCTCTTTCTTTCTATCTTTTCCTTTCTCTCTCTATACACTCTTTCTTCTAATATTAATGTTAGTCGGTTCATCATAGAGCTGTTGAGTCACAAATTACTTATGCAATTGTGCCCCATAATTATGAAAATTGATTTGTCTTCCATGCTATTTTGCCTTTTTTAATCCATTTTCTTTTATTTGTAGGAAACCTTGCATTAAGAATAAAATGACTATTTGAGGCTTGAAATGCGGAGATTTGAAGCTAGGGGAAGAAGACACGAAGATTGGAAGAAAATTACAAATCGACTTTTCCGGCGATTTTTCCGGCAAACTTTTCCGGCGAGCCGCCACTCATGGAGGGTCTTTTCTCCAGCAAAGGAGGACCATGGTGGTGAGAATCTCCCATCACTTGAAATTCAAATATCTCCCTTCACCTTGTCCTTTTGTCACCTTGCCAATTTGGGACCATTTGGGGGACAATGGTGTAAGAGCATCTTTTGCACACTTTGGGACCAAAGAGGACACACATAGCTGATCAAAGAGAGGCCAAAGACCAATTCTTCAGCATTCTTGACTCCATTCAATCATCTTCATCCTATCCAAGATCCATTTTCTCTCTAGGGAAGAAACCACCATTTCCACCACTAAAACCACCATCTCCACCTCTATACCCTCCATTTCCACCACTACAACCTCCATTTCCTCCACCACTCAACACCACAACTCACCTTAGAGATCCCAAATTTCACTATTCTTACCAATATCAAGAGCTTGGAGCAAGGAGAAGGAGGTGACTACCACCACATCATGTTCTTGGAGACCCATCTCCACCACATCTTCCGGCATCATCAATAGTCACCCTTTACTCTCTATCTCTTTATGTATTTGATGTTTAATAGAATGTTGAAGCTTGTGTATCTAACTATGTGTGAGTAGTGAACTAGTTGGGGCTAGGGTTGAAAGCCCTAGCCAAACTTGCTTGTATTGATGCTTTTGTTTATAAATTGATGCAAATTCATGTTGTCATTCTCACATGCTAAGTCAATAGTTGAATACATTACTTAGACCTAATCAATTTGAGTTATGTGTTTGCCATGACATGAAGTTTTTCCTAGAGATTGATTACTTTTAGGCAAAAAGGGAGCATGAAAGCACACCATGTGTGCATGTGAGGGTAGTGAGCTAAAATCACCTAGAGATAGGATTGGTTTGCTTGCTTGGTTACCTAAACTCTAAGCTTTATGCATTTAGGGGCAAAGGATTGAGACCTAGCTATCCGGTAATTGAATTTGTCTCTAGATAGTTAGCTCTAGACTTATCCGGTTAGAGTTAATAAAATGAAAGGGGTTTAAGCCTTAGTAGTCCTATCCGGATGCTAAGAGGGTAGTTGGACAATTAGCTTTGCATCATTCATATTCAATTTCTTTAATGCTTGCAAGGGAGGCAAAAGGTGAAACCCGATGCCCTAACTCCCATCCATTTGATAACAACTTGTTTAGTTTAGCTTAGTTTATATTACTTGCTTGCATTGTTTCAATTTGAATAGAAACCAATCTCAAAATCAAAATCAAATCTCTACACACCATCTTGCACATACTCACCATGAACTTTGGTTCACTTGTGAGCATTTGTTTGTGATTGTACATTTGCATATTCTTCTAGTTTTTCCTTAGGTTTTCCCTAGCTAGGAAAGGATTTACCAATCCTTGTGGGTTCGACATCCTTACTTAATCCCATATTCTATAACTTGTACCTCTTGCACTTGGGGTGGCTTCAATGCTAACAAGAGCACATGCACTTTGTTGATGACCTGGGTTGGAGTTAATCAAGATGCACAAAAGGCCTGATGAAAAACAAAATGAAAGTGAACTGAGATTGAAAGACAGAGAAAAAATTCATGGGTGAGAAGGAATTCCATTAAATCAAGAGCTCATTGAACATCGGATCGATGAAGTCATGGAGCCAAGGAAAAAAAAAATACAAGTAGAGTGCAATGGTAGGTGAGTTGTACGTTAAAAGCGGAGGCAGCTAGTAATATGGGCTGCACAACGGGAGGTGCAGTGGCCTAGTACATTGCAAACGCTCTTGAGTTTTATTTTTTGTTTTTATTTTATAAAATTTCTTAATCACAAGGTTAGTATTGGAATATTTTTTTAGGGCTAAAGTCTGTTTAGTCTCTGTACTATGTCTCTCTCATCGTTTCAGTCCCTGACATTCCAATTTAATCTGAAAAGTCCCTGAGGTCTCAATTTCCGTCTAATAGGTCATTTCCGCGGGAAATTAGGAATTGGTCTTGGGTGAAATGTCCAATATACCCCTCAGTTATTTCTTTTTTCTTTTTTTCCTTTTTTTCTTTTTCCTTTTTCCTTTTGTTATTTTTATTTTTTTCCTTTTTCCATTTTAATTTCTTTTTTTTTTCTTTTTTCTTTTTCCTTTTTAATTTCTTTTTTTTCATTTTTTTCTTTTTCCTTTTTAATTTCTTTTTTCCTTTTTTTTCATTTTTCCTTTTTAATTTCTTTTTTTTCCTTTTTAATTTCTTTTTTGCTATTTCTTCTTTTTTTCTTGTTCCTTTTTAATTTTTTTTCCTTTTTAAGTTCTTTTTTCTTTTTCGTTTTGCCTACTTTCTACTTCCTCAACCCACCAATCCCATTCCGATCAAACTCCACAACCCATCTGTTTCCCAGTCAGCTCGGAAATTCGCCGCTAAACCACTCCCCTCTTGTTTTCACAGCCTACTTCTCTCTCTCCCACTCAAATCCCACTTTCTCTCTCCACATCAAGCCTCAATTTGGAAACTTTTCACTGAAAATTACCATTTTTTAACTTTTCACTGAAAACTACCATTTTTTCAAACTCTGAGGTTTTTGGGTCTTGCTCAAAATGGTGATTTGGACTTTGGGTTTGGTTGAAATGGTGGTTTTTGATGGCCAAGTTGACAAAAACCAGAAGTGAAGAAGAAGAATAGTGATGGAAAAGAAAAATGGCCGTTGGCGTGGAGAACAAGAATTGGGGTTTCGGGTCGATCTGGATTGGTTCGCCGACGTGGCGCTACTGATGCAGCAGAATACGATGGTCATTAAAAAGGAAAAAAGAAATTAAAAAGGAAAAAAGAAAAATAAAAAAAGGAAAAAAGAAATTAAAAAGAAAAAAGAAATTAAAATGGAAAAAGGAAAAAAAGAAAAATAAAAGGAAAAAGAAAAAAAGAAATTAAAAAGGAAAAAGAAAAAAGAAACAAGAAAAAAAAGAAATTAAAAAGGAAAAAGGAAAAAAATAAAAATAAAAAAAGGAAAAATGAAATTAAAAAGGAAAAAGAAAAAAGTAAAAAAAGAAATTAAAAAGGAAAAAGGAAAAAAATAAAAATAAAAAAAGGAAAAATGAAATTAAAAAGGAAAAAGAAAAAAGAAATTAAAAAGGAAAAAGAAAAAAAGGAAAAAAATAAATTAAAAAGGAAAAAAAAGAAAAAAGAAATAACTGAGGGGTATATTGGACATTTCACCCAAGACCAATTCCTAATTTCCCGCGGAAATGACCTATTAGACGGAAATTGAGACCTCAGGGACTGAAACGATGAGAGAGGCATAGTATAGGGACTAAACAGACTTTAGCCCATTTTTTTATGTAGGGTGAAGAAAGTAGATGGTAGGGTGGCAATAGCCGCACCCATTGTGAAAATGGTAAGAAAATGATTATTCAAAGATACTAGAGTACGAAAGATAGTCAATAAGAACATTGTATCTAACAGACCAAGGTAAAACGTTCAAGTCTTCAACGATGTCTATCAACCAAGAGTAAGTAACAGTGTCATTTAATCTTCACCCTAGAAAATGACTAATATAGTACGCCATTTTCATACAGTAATAGTTCCAACATGAAGAAGATATTACCAACTATATATATACAAACTTCACACGAGTACCCACTACCCAATAGAAGAATCCGAAGTCGAATGACTCAAATGAAACAAATTCAACATTAAAGATTGGTAAGCTTGGGCAGTTTTCAATAGTCACGGATATATATGCACGTCTCTGTCTAGTTCTTCTTTCGTTGCAAAAATCCAACACACTAGTGAGATGTGAATGGGGAAAATCAAAGGTGAACACCAAGCTAGGGCACGCAGTTAGACTATTAGTCCATCTATCTTAACTTCTACAGTACTATAGGACATGCATATCAGGACCACCTGTATTTTCTGGGTCCAAGCTCCTCCTGCTGTTCTTAATTATCAACAA
The DNA here is from genome assembly GCF_958449725.1 of Rosa rugosa. Classification (NCBI taxonomy): domain Eukaryota; kingdom Viridiplantae; phylum Streptophyta; class Magnoliopsida; order Rosales; family Rosaceae; genus Rosa; species Rosa rugosa. Next base: position 41,102,211 of record NC_084823.1, read on the forward strand.
CAGTGTATGATCATATCCTCCATATATAGTTTCCACTACTAGAATAATGTCATTAGACATCGCCACTATTAAATCGGTCAGGATTGCACCTGATGTTAAAAATTGTTCTAACATCAGTTTGTGAAAAAACCGATTTCTATTGTTATTATACACATCAGTCACTAACTGAACCGATGAGAAAGGTTTTGTTGGAAATTTTTTTAAAAATGCGGAGGGACTAACTTTAAAAAATTTGAGAACGCGGGGACTAAAATTTCATTCCCCCTCATTCCCCCCAACACTTAGTATTTTTTCCGCTTTCTCTAAAATTTCGAACCCAGACCTCCAGACCTCGTTCTCCAAGCTGACGGCTGACCTGCATCGACTCCCGATCTCCTTCTCCAAGCTGACCTGCGTCGACTACCGACCTCATTCTCCAACCTAAGCCTACTGGAGCCGCCTCCAACCTGACCCCAAGTCCCCGACCTCGCTCTCTGACCCCGAGTTCCCCTGCCTCGCTCTGACCCCGAGTCCCCGATCTAGTTTTCCAGACCTCGAGCTTGAGCTCCGATCTGACCTCGAGCTTATTAGCCGACCTGAGCTTGTCATTCTCCAACGTCTAGTCTCGTAGGTCCTCTCTCTCTCTCTCTCTCTTCTCTTGGTTACCACCAGTACTGATTTTATGTCCGGTTTTGATCTAAAGTTCAGTCTTTTTTGTTTAATTCTTGTGTATTTGAGTTGGGTTTGTCTTTGAATGGCTTAAATGTGTGGTATTTTGAGCTGGTGCATGTTGATTGTGTTTGATTTTAGTTCTTGCACATGTTGGCTGTCAATCTGCAGAGGAAGATTGTAGATTGAAGGGTGGTACCGTACAGGTAAATGTGTACAATACTAGAAATGAGGTACTTTCCTGGTTGATGCTCAATCTTTTGGTTTCTTTTCAAGAGGGCGCCTTCAAAATTTTTGTTGATGATTCATTTTGAGTGGATGGATCACAGGTGATATGGGAGAATGGCAGCCTAATGGAGCAATGAAAGTTATAGACAGGAAAAATGAAGTATTTAAACTGTCTCGTGGTGAATATGTTGCTGTGGAAAGCGTTGAAAGCAAATACTTGCAATGTCCCCTTGTCACATCGGTATGTCACTAACTTCTGTATTCTATAATAAATTAGTTTGTGTTCGTCTTTGTGCTACATTTGAATTTTGTGGTTGTGTCCTCTACCCTTCTTTCATGTTATCTGAAGCTACGGATGGATATCTTTACATCTTAACTTTCATCTGGTCAGCAGATATGGGTTTATGGGAACGGCTTTGAGTCATTTCTTGTTGCTGTGGTTGTTCCTGGCAGAAAGGCCTTGGAGGACTGGGCAGCTGAGCATCATTTGACTGATGATTACAAATCATTGTGTCAAAACCTGAGCAAGAAGGAACATGATGAGGTGGACTCTAATCTCTTCTCTCGACTCCAATCTTGCTTTTATTGGGAGGAATTTTCTTAGTTGGTAATTTCTTTATACTTTTCTCTCCAAGAACTCATTTTTTTTGGCAAAGGACTGGTCATTAATTTGCAATGACATAATACCTATGTATTACAATTAGGTGTTTTATTAAAGATTAAAAATCAATCAAACTTCCCTTTTTGTATTGGGGATGTCTCTATCTGTTCTTTACAACCTGTTATTCCCTCATTAAATAGTCAAAAGCTAGGGCTTAAAAAAAAGTATACACGAATATACACATCTAGAATAATTATTGTACGAACCTCAGTCAAGTGGCAACATCACTGATCTATAGCATTAACAAGAGGATATAAAGGTAAGCTTTCACCACCACTGCATGTACTCATATTAGTCACTGAGCAAGTGAAACGAAAAAAGCATAAAATGAAATCCAATACAGTATCTGGTTTGAAAAGGATATGCGGTTATGTTGGTAAGTTTCTATAGAAGTAGGATAGCCCCACATTAGGTCTACATTCCTCAGTGGATGAGTTTGTATAGTTGATCTTTGCACAAACATTTGATTTGTACAAATTAGTTCCTGTTTTGTGTTTTGAAGCCTGTTGATATCTTAACTTTCTCTGGTTGGCAGATATAGGTTTCCGGGAACAACTTTGAGTCGTTTCTTGCTGCTGTGGTGACTTTGGTGGACAGGACAGATAGCTGAACATCATTTGACCGATGACTTTAGATACTTCTAGAGCTTCTGACTGATCTCGGTGGGCTATGATACTTCTAGAGCTTCTGACTTACCTTAGATTAATTATTATCACTTTGCACATCTTCTATTTTCCAATGTGTTTAATGCTGATCTTGGTGGGTCATGATACTTCCAGAGGGTGTTGTAGAGACAGACAAGCCCAAAAGTAGGTGGGAAACTCATGCAACTACTATTCGACCATGGCACTTCAAAAGGTATTTAAGCATTTCTATGCCATTAAATTTGTTCCGTTTATGTTCTAGAGAATAATAAAGATTTTTTCATGGTTTTAGCAAAGTATGGCAAAAAGAATAAGATATTCTACTGGGATTGATCGAAACCAAGTAAAGGTGTGAACTTTGATCTTTGATGTTGATTATATTTCAGTTTGGGGAGTACCCATTTCGGTTTTGTAAGTAAAGGTGTAAGCTTTATTGTCTGTTTTTTGGAGAAGCATAGGGTGTTGCAGAGGTGTTTGCTTGTACTTGCTTTGATTGCCACTTGTATGGTGATTGGTGATGGTGTTCTCAGACCAGCTATTTCTGGTAATTTTTGGGTTATGGATGGTAAAGTTGGAAAAAGTTTCTATTTAGGACTAACTGGGATTTTGCTTTAAATTGGTGCAATGTTTTCTGCTGTTTCTGGACTTGAGTTTTCTATGTCCGAAAAGTATCAAAAATGTGAGTTCTTAAATTTTGCTCCTTTCTGGTATTTATTGGGCATTTGTATTCTGCTCAATAGTTTGAAATTTGGGTGATTCCCTTTTTTATTAAATTATTCTCAATCTGATCCTTTTCCTTTGAATTGCTGGGTATCAATGTATGATAGTTTATGTCAATTTGTGTACTCAGATTTGTAAGTCTTCAATATTTTTCTGCTTTAAGAATCAAAGCCATACAACAGGTGGACTGCCGACTTTTATTGATGTTGGGAATAGCTTTGGTGCTCTAGCAATTGTTGAAGATAATTTGTTACATCAGGTTGCTCTCTCTCTCTCTCTCTCTCTCTTGTGTTCTGTCTTCACTTGTATAGATATTTTGTTTTTCAAGCTATAGATTTCTTGTTCTTGTTTGTCTGATATATGGGCTTACTTGCAGTTGGCTCAAATTCTCAAATTCTCAATATTAGCTAAAGTGCACTTCTATGTCATTGTTTTCTAATAGACAATGTCGGTTTAAACTTCATGTATATTTCTTTGTATCTTGTTTGTTGAAATATTATCTGATAAAACTCATTTTGTTGTTCTTCACTTCTTCCTTTTCTTTTAGTATTTGTTTCTCTATCAACTCATGAAATTAATTAAGCACACAGAATAGAATGCAAATGCAAATATTTGTAGCTGCAATAATTTCGATAAAAGCAAACTGTAACCGATGAAAAGAACTAGGATTACCAGATATATATAAAGGCAGATCTAAGAATAATTTGAAAAGTGAACTGAGTTGGGCTTAGATCTCATTTCGACATTTCTACCTGGTAATTAATATAATATTCATCTAATCATCTTAGTAGGCTGGAGCAAGAGCAACATATCGACACTATCACATCATTTGCTACCAAAACTCTGAAAATAAAGTACCTTAAATTGTGGTGAGAATGTGTTCAATTCAAGGGCATATCAAACAATGAATTTACAGAAATGAATTGCTTACAGTAATTTTGTTTTTTTCATGCATGTATGGAGAAAACTGCACATTGGTGCAGTTTAATACTTGCGCTCTTGATCGTAATAGTTTTGTTTCTTTCTACCCCTCTACAGATTCAGTTTCTCTTGGAGCTGCATTGAGGGCTGTTCATGGTTGGCTATGCAGCCAGCGCAAAAGGTACTTTTGTGGGAAAGATCCAAACTTGAACGATGAGAGTCGTGAATTGTGATCTGGGTTTCTGGGCTTTGTGGCTGTAGAAGATCCACCAAGACTAGACTTCTGATATTTCTGACGTTTGGTATTACGTGATATGAGATGTGAGTGATAAAAGCAAAAGGCTTTATAAATAGTTGAAGACGTCAGGAATATGTAAAGCACATGACTTTGGGGGTCGAATCAAGCAGAACCAGAGGCTTCTCAGCTCTCATTTTTATTCCTTTACTGCGTTGGAAGAAGCCCCTTCCTCTTCTTCTTCTTCCTACTCAGGGAACTTGGACGGTGTTTACATGACCGACACTTGTGTTCAGGTGCTCTTTCTTTCTCTCTGTTTCAGAATTGATGTGCGGGGCTTTGTTGGGTTCTCTTTTCTTGTTGTGAATTTGGGGTTTTTGAGATGGTATGGTAATCCAGTGTTTACGGTTTGTGAAAAGGTTTCAGTTTGCTTCCTTTTGTGTGCTAAGAAGACCAATGCCAGGAATTGAACAGATGAATTCGATGTCTGCATACTAGTTTTAGTTTTGAATTGATTATATTATGCTAGATTCTACATAGAGCATCCATTTTCGGGTGTGCTTTTAAGAAATTGAGATTTTACATCCCAGTTTGTTGTTATATGTAGTGAGCGGTAAAGGATCGGAAAGGGTTTACCCAACAACAACTTGATGAGGTCCGCATTGAAGTAGCCGACTACTTACAAACTCTGCTGTAGGTTCTGACCAGTTTCTTGATTTTGAGTTAGGCTAGCTTTTAATTAACTTTTTTGTAGCAATTATGAACAAACAAGAATACTAATTGCTAGGCTAGCCTTGTAGTATATAGGTGCATGAATTGGGGTTTTATTTTGCCCATTTTGTAAACTGTTAAAGATGATGAATGTCGGATATAATACCCCAATTTGCAATTTATAATCACAGTTCTATTTTGTGGACAGAATCCTCTTTATAGAATGTGATGTTTAGATATAAAGTTGAAATCAGTTTTAGCCATAAAAACTGATGTCCAGTAATACAGATACATCAGTTCCAAAATGAAAATCGATGTTACTAATATATCCAGACATCGGTTCATTGTTAAAAACGATATACTACCGAGTGCCAGACATCAGTTCTGAAATGAAAACCGATGTTACTAAAATATCCAGACATCGGTTCATTATCAGAAACGATATACTACCGAGTACCAGACATCAGTTCCGAAATGAAAACCGATGTTACTAAAACATCCAGACATCGGTTCATTGTCAGAAACGATATACTACTGAGTCCCAGACATCAGTTCCGAAAGGAAAACAGATGTTACTAAACTATCCAAACATCGGTTCATTGTCAGAAACGATATACTACTGAGTCCCAGACATCAGTTCCGAAAGGAAAACCGATGTTACTAAACTATCCAGACATCGGTTCATTGTCAGAAACGATATACTACCGAGTGCTAGACATCAGTTCCGAAATGAACACCGATGTTACTAACATATCCACACATCGGTTCATTGTCAGAAACGATATACTACCGAGTTCCAGACATCAGTTCCAAAATGAAAACCGATGTCTGTAACAGTATTACTCATCGGTTCTTAAATCAATAACGATGTTAAAACTCAAACTTGTGTTATATAATCTATATTTCTTTAAGCTTTAAATACAATAAAATGTAGGTTTAACAATAGTAAAGCATGCAAGTTTGTTATCATTTAAACCTCTTTACATCGGTTTATTATAAGGAACCGATGTCTACCCGAATATTAGACATCGGCTAAAAACCGATGTCTGCATTTTCCGGATCTTTCTCATCACCCACAAAGACATCGGTTGAGTTTTTGTTTCTCATCGGTTTTTGACCGATGTCTGGGGCTATAATTCTAGTAGTGTTCGTTCTCACAGTACGAACGTTCTTGCTTGGCCTTGGGGAGAGTTAGAGCCAAACCCGGTGTTTTGTTTGATTTCGATAACGATCCGAGAATCCCTCCCTACCTGATTGAGGACTTGTGATCATCAATCATGATCGATCCGACCCCGCCCCACCACTGCCCTGATGTTTTTCTCATTGTTTTATTCTGGGGTTGAAGTGTACTAATCGTTTTTTTTTTTTTTTCTGGTATAAGCAATTATAATCTGCATTATCAGAGGTTGTTAAGATCCTAACATAATGATTAAATAGATCCATGGAAAGATTATGAGTGCTGAGGGTCTAATAATTATGATGAGTAGCGGATTTGTGCTCATTGTTATAGATGACAATGATTTTTCTTTAGTTTATGACTTTATGCATTATGAGATGTTTTCTTTGTTTTCTTAATCCTGAAGGTGATGCATTATGATGTATGCATTGCATATGAGTTAATGTGAGAAATATGGTGGAAAAATAAAACTTCAATTCATTCTCATTCTAAGGATTTCTAGAATACTATCAAACATAATAAATCTCATTCTAGAATTTGAAAATATTATGAATAAAAATATACATAGTTTTCGTATATAATTTAATTCTATATTTTTAAATTAAGAAATGAGATGAAAAACACACTTTCTTTTATTCTTCTTTCAAGTCATATTGGTCGAATTTGATCATATTTTTCACCTATCTTAATTTAATTTGTTCCGGCGATCATTTCTTACCTTAAGTCACTTCCCCATTTGAGAACGCGAAACCCTTCTTCCTTTCTCATGTTTGCAGTAGCCAAACATATAGGATAAAAGGATTCTTGTCCCCATTGTCACGTGCAAAATCCACGAAAACAGAAGTGACCTAGATGTGATGTGGTTGCAACCCACAAGGGCGCTAGCTGTACGAGAGTCAACTTTCAAACTACAGGCCACCCTATACAGAAAGTTCTTGACATTTTATGTATGAATGTGCTTGAAAGGCTACTAGGATGCCAATTGGGAAAGTCCCATTCCGAAGCTGCAAAGCATTGATGGCAGATTTAAATGGTGCTCAAGATCAAGGTGTATAAGACTTTGTGCTGTATTAAACAAAGAGGAGATCGAGGGACTGAGGGAGAGAGGTTCAGGGAAGTTGAATTCTTTATCCATCCCAAACCATCAAAGCATTGATGTTTCCATGACCCAAAGTTGGTCAAAAGATATTGCCATTAAATCCCCCTTAATTAGGGGAAGATGGATAGAGCAAGGCACATCTCCCTCTGAAAAGCCAAGGTCTTTTCTTTTCTTATGTTTTCTTCCCATCATCATCACTTGCTTGCGCTTGACTCTTCAAATTGATGGTGTCAACTACCTTGGTTAGTTAGTTAGTTAGTTGCATTTTGAAATTAAGACATTTTATGATTTTTTTCTTAAATAAACATACATGAAAAATTTATTCTACACAATTCTCCTGTTATGTTATTCTCGATTCAAACCATTAAACTGCTAAAGTTTATTACACATCTAACATCTCCGCTATGATACTATAATAAATAACAGATAAGTGCGGCCTCTTACTTACTAATTGACATTGAATTGATATGGTCCCGAACTTGATATTGTCCACAACTTAATTGTATCTGACTTAATTTCATCTGCCACTAGATGTGTAGATTTATCTATAGTAAACTACCATCTTATAAGTCATATTATATTTTCTCACTTTTCTTAAGTGAATTTTTTCAGTTTTCAACAACTATTTGGTCACGTAAATTGTAGAAACGACTGCAGTTTCTCTAGTTAATTAACGAAAAATAACTAAATGATATGTTCATATTTCATACGGATGATTGCCAAATTATAGTTTGAAAAAAAAAATTCCACTAACTGAATTGCAATGCGCACTCATTGAATTGCATTTTGAGAAGCAGATGTTCATACTTTGCTCCATTTAGGCTAAATTTGAAATGGGCATCCAATTTGCGGACAACCCATTTTTACCTCACCGTCAAGTGGTTTTTTTTTCTTTTTTACAGCATTATGTTGCGGCTTAAATGGAGGTCCACATTGTTCCCTTTTTGAACGGTTTCTTAACTTTTGTTGCAAACTTGCAATACAACATTACCCACAAGTCCACAACAATCTCAAAAAGCATTACAATGTGAGAAACTTGAGAGGAGAAGAAGAAAAAGGTATAGAGCTGCCCATTTTGGAGGAGGTCTAGACCCCAATATAGCACGCTTGGAAATACAACGCAGTTCCCGGGGATGGTTTCAGGCGTGAGAGCAAAGGCTGGCAAAACCCCACCGGCAGCCCTAAACCCCATATGTCTCCAGCCACTAAGTTTTTACTTTTCTGCACTCCTAAACTTACCATGCACTTCTTTTAACTAGCTCCATACAGAATCTCATAATTACCACATTATAAAACCACACCCACAGAAGCTTCCCTTTCACTTTGATTTGAATTTTCCCCATTTTGCCAAACTGGGTTGTCAAGGTTTGGACCATTTGGTGTGGGATTATATATAATTATAATCATACTTTGGTGATTAAGCTTCGATTAGAAAAATTGTCTCCTGGAGTAAGTACAAAAGTCATTATCCCAATGAGCACCAAACTCTGTGCAAACCCCCACTTGATTAGTGCCTAAGATGAAATTAGGGTTTACAGAGCTAGAGTACAAGAAGATAATCAAAACTAGAAGCTTGGGAGCTTGTCGTTTTACTCGTTTTTGTTTAAATTTCAGAGCTTTCTTTAGATGCATTCTTTCTTTCTTTTTCTGCTAGTATCCAAGTAATCCAACTGTCCATTCTCTTTCTATTCTTCTATTCTATTCCCCTCCCACTTCAAACTTCTATAAAAGATTCCACTTCACTTTGTTCCCTTTACTATTTAGAATAGTACAAAATATAAAATACTTCAATCTCTTTGCTAATAGTATCTCTAATTGAAGGGCTAATTTTAGGACTCGCGTTGGTAATCTCTTAGTGGCCAATTTTACGATTGACTAATTATTACTTATGCTCAAACTTTAGATTGTTGCCCAGTACCATTTGGTCTAGTGGCATAAGTTTTCCCTTTATAAGTGAGAGGTCGTGAGTTCGACTCACAATAGGCTCATTGCTGTATATGAGCTGTTGATTTTATCAAACAAAAAACTTTACATTGCCAATAGAGTTAAACAAACTTTACTTACATAAGCGCTTTGCATTATATACCTTAAATCGGCTTGTAACATTAACGATGCTTACGTACACAAGTCACCCAACTCAATTAGGTATCCACATTTTGCCACACACCGGCCACCATTTTTAATGCATTCACTGAAAGGTAGAACAACCCAAAATGTAAATAACGATGGCCATTATTCCATTTGGACCAATTCTGAAGTACAAGCAAGGAGTCTCATGCGCAAAACTCTGGCTATGCTGATCATGGTCCAAATGTATGATTGCCCTTAACATTTCCCAGACTTTCATTATAGGAACTACAAAACAACCCATATGAATGGAGCTTTTTCACAAAAATGGAAAACAAAATTAGGGTTCCGATAGTTCTTCTGTCTCATTGCAAAAACTTATTAAACCCCACCAAGAACTGTGAAGGGGAGTTATTGTTTCTTGAATTTCAATGTGCAGCAAATTAAGTGATTCAGCTATACAGGGTTAAGATGTCAGAGCAAGGCCTTTATTAGAAAATGACTGGACTAGAATTATATTTAATTAGACAGTCACCAACAGTGTCTATTTTCAAACGAATGCAAATAAAGGCTGTGTTACTGATACTAATTTGAGTTGCTGAGTGGCCTTCTCATTATGAGCAACATTCAAACTTCAAGAGCAAAAAAGGGAGACCTATTTGCCTTTTCTTTCTACAGAACATCATTGCTGTGTAGCAGTGTGGTTTTGTATGACTTTCCATCTTGTGGTCTGAAAGAGACGAAAGAACACATTCAATCGGAAATTGAATACTAGATTATAAAATAAAATAATTTGTGATGACATTTCTCTTTTATAAATTTGCATGATCATCCCTCATACAATTAAGCCAAGAGCCACTAAGCTGATTCTAGTGAGAAATTTACACTCGTATAAAGAACAAAAAGATAATCCATGATGTAATATATCATACGATTTCATATTAACTTAAATGTTACAACATTGTACTAGATTGATTGATTTTTGGATGACGTTTAATCTGATTTCATATTTTCTATATGCCCTTTTAGTTTTGGAATGTTTTGGCATAGGTTTCTCTATATGTTTCAGCATCAACAGATCGAATATTGGTCCTAGAGGATCTTTTGTTTCTTTCTTGTGCTAGGTCTTTTCTATGAAAACAAACAATGAAGGAGAAAACTTTATGAGAAAAAGAAAATAAAAAATCTAATAATAAAAATCTCATTTGAGGAACTTTTGTTTTTAAGGTCGACACAGACAATCTAAAATATGAGTATTGTATTATATTTCTTTATTTTACATACAATTCCGTAAAATAAACAATAGCAAATTCGATTCTCACTACTTTTAATTTCTTTTCAAACAATTCTTATGTTCACCCCTAGGGTGAACGAGCTTTTAATTTCTTTTCGAACAATTCTTATGTTCACCCCTAGGGTGAACGAGCATATTCACCCTCATTGTCGATTAACATACTTTTACTTAATAAATTTATAATCCAACGGTCCATATATTAAATAAGCATTTAAAGATCATCTCTGTAAAAAATCAATCGAATCAGAAATTGTTTAATTATCTAATTGAATCAAACAAATGGATGGTTCTAACAACACTTACTACTATTATGATAAACCGTCCATGTATTTCATAGAAATGAATAACTAAAAGGTCTTCAATTTGATTGGTTTTTTACAGAGCTAATCTTTGTATTACGTTATACAACATAAATGGTCGGATTAGAAAATTATAAAGTTATTATGTCTTAATTGCAAAAGATGGTGAATATGCTCATTCACCCAAGGGGTGAACCTAAGAATTGTTCTTTCTTTTCGTGTCGACAACAGGGTGAATATGCTCGTTCACCCTCTAAGAATTGTCCATATCTAAAATAAATCAATACAATACGATACAAACAGTGATTACGAATGGCCAAAATCCACATTGAATATTTAGAAACTGCAATATCAAAACCCTTAATTAGGGTTTAAAACCTCTCCCTCCTTCCACTTTTAAATCTCAAATTTACAAATGATGAACAAATCTAACCTCCAACCAGAGCAATCATATTCATCTAACTCCATCGATCGCCCAAAAGACCATAATCACCATGCAACAGTTCCCAGGGACGACTCTCTCCTCTCTCTTTCCATCTCTGTTTTGTCACACCAGAAATAAATCCCTCCCCATTGATGGACTTTGTTTTTTCTTCGAGTCTCTCCCTTGAAGCAAGACACGGAAATCCACGTGGGTAATTTCAAATTTCCCAGAAGGGCATTCCCGTCATTCCCTCCCTCTACGTATCAGTTATTAGAAAATCGAATACCCCCCATTTAACAAACCCGCCATATCTCTCTCCTCCATTTCATTCCTTTCTTTTCTTCCAAGACTGAGAAAGAAGAAGAACTCGCATTCAACACCACATCTATTTCTCGTCTGGCCTCTGGGTCTGAGCAAAACGTTGTCGTATTGAAGTCCGTTAATGGCGAGCGGGTGGGTTAAGTCGTTGCAGTGCAAGTCTAGAGCATTCGAAGACGTTTATCACCCGACCCCGAAAGCGCTGATGAACAGCGTCAGCTGCAGAAAGAGCGTTCAGAACATCAAAGACGTCGTCGTCGACACAGCCAAGCACCACCACCATAAGTCCAGAAAGTCCAAGCTGCTTCCTTCGCCGCCGCAACAGCCACCGTCGAAAAGATCCAACTCGAAATGCGACAGACCCGTAAAGCCCGAACCCGCTCCGAGCCCAGCACCTCAGCGCTCCCGGTTAAGCGACCCCACGACCCGGCCGGCCCGACCCCACGACCCGTTTCTGACGGAGCTCCCCGAGGGACACCCGTCGCGTAATGTCGTAGAGATTATCTTCCACACCAGCTGGAGCCCCAAGGCGTTTTCGGGTCGGATCGAGATGATATTCAAGGTCCAGAACGGGTCGAAGACGGTGGCGCGGTTCGAGGAGTATAGGGAGGTGGTGAAGTCTCGTTCCCGGGCCGGGTCGGATGGTGGTCCGAAAGTTGGATCCGAGTACGAGGAGGAGAATGCGCGGTGCGTCGCGGACGGAAACGAGGTCATGCGGTTCCACTGCCTTGGGACGCCATCTGGCAGTGGGGTTCACGACGCGTTCGGTGGCGCGTGGAGGTTTCACAGCGGCAAAGGCTCCGCCATTTGCACGTTTTCCGGTAGCGGTGTGGCCCACGAGAATGCGGGTGGGGCGAGGGGCAGGAGAGCCATGCTGGTTTGCCGGGTCGTTGCGGGTCGGGTCTCGAAGCAGCTGGAGCTCCAATCGTTGCTGGATGGCCGGGTCGGGTTTGACTCGGTGAGTGGGGACAACGGCGAGTTGCTAGTGTTTGATCCACGCGCCGTCTTGCCGTGCTTTCTTATCATCTATAAACTGTAAAAATACAATGTTTTTTTTTCTTTCCTTAATTTGTCTCTTTTTATATATTTCGTTTTCCTTGAGGTTGATCAACCTTTTTTTCTTGCATTTATCACCTCAATTTTTTCTTTTTTTTTTCTTCTTCTTGTTTCTGCGTTTTGGTGTGATTATGGAAAAATTGAGTTGATAAATGCTTAATTAACCAATTCCCCTTTTTTATTTTCTGTGAATTAATGTACATTACTGTTTAATTAATGTAATTAATGGATTTTAAATATGGTTTTCAAACCTTCATTAACGTCCACATGAAGTCACAGCGAATCATTTTAGTAACCTAATTTTTTGTATAGGTGGTTCATGTTTATAGTTGGAGCTATAATGCTAGGGTGAGAAAGTTTGAAATCTAAGTAAGCTACTTGTCTTCTAGCAATCACCAACAAACATAATGATGATAATTATGGTGTGGAGAGTATGGTTAACACTCTTAACAGTGGGAGAGAGGAGGTAGTTTGGAAAATGAGATGGAGTTTCATGCTTTCATTTTCATGTTTGATATGTGCACTTTGTGAATGATACATAAGTTTGAATTTTGCATTGCATAATTTGCATTCATCATAGTTTTGAATGACTCATTCAACCTAAAAGTTTTGATGATCTGAACCGTTCAAGTATTAGGCAGAACAAAGTCTAGTTCCTATCACAGACTACACAATTTTTTGTGTTTCTAGATCAAGGTTCCCTAATGTAGTGTGACTAGTAAGAATTTGGCATGGCCTAGTAGACTTCTTTAGGGGTTCCAACTACAAATACAAAGTACTTGAAACTTATGTTAACAGAACAATAATATATAATTCACAGTTTTTCAATTTATAATGAAATTCATTCTCTACGTTGCAATCTACACTTCTTATTTTTTTAGTTGCAATTCTTACAAAAAGACAAAAATTAAGATGCTCAAAAATGAAATATAGAATGTCAATTGTAAAATGTAAAGTCTGAATTTCACTGCTTTTAATAATAACATAATTTCATAGAAATATCATCTAATCTTGAAGCTCTTTAGGTGATGCACTCTCAGTGATTAATAGTTTTAATGATAGTTTTGATGATTTAAGTTTTGAGGGTCACATTATTGATGAAGTAAAGTCTTTAATTCAGTATTTTAATTCATGTAGTGGGCACTTTGTGAAACGGGAAGGCAATGGCATTGCTCACCGATTAGCAAAGGAAGCCTTGAGAATTAGTTAGCCTTTTCTTTGTTTGGAGTCGGGGCCTGAGTGGCTCTATCAGTGCGTTAATATGAACTTTCAGTGTGAAGTCTAGTTTGTGAAGTTTTTAAGCAATCTTCACTTGTTGGTGATTGATTGCTGAAAGCGTTTCCATAACTTGTTGTAATTGATTCATGTTCAATGAAGTTATTCTTTGATCAAAAAAAAAAAAAAAAAAAAAATCTTGAAGCTCTTCTCCCAATCACACCCTAGGATCGGAGTTCATGTTCGGCTACAGTAGATGAGATCGTCTTTCATATTAGTTTTTTTAGTTTTGTTTTTATTTTGTAAACGATCTGTTTTAATGCCTAATTCAATTCTAAACCTACCTTCATCTGAAAGCAAAGGGTGAGACAACGGTTTTAATATAACCTTCAAAGAATTTAACAAAATTAGCAAAAGTCAGTTTTTTACGAATTAATGTAGTCACAACAAATTGCAATGAATTCAAAAATGAGTTAAAGTTTTGAGGCAGTTGGCCTGCGCCAGCAAGAAGCAAATGTCCCCATCACATCAAAAAATAAATTTGCAGTAGACGAATAGACGATCTTCAGACATTTCACAATCTATTGATTCTGAGTTGCTCGTACAGTTCTGGTTTTCAGAAGTCAATTTTAATTCTGAGAGTCTTGCATACCAGCTAGTTCATCTACAACACGCAGTAGTAAAGTCTTCTCCAACTAATTTCTTTACCAACATTCAGTTGTGGTATAATAGGTTCCACACGATACAGAGAATCATTTATGCATTTGAGTGTCACACTGTAATGTCACGAGTCCAGGACACATGTTGTGAGAGAAATGTTGTACATAAACTAAACTTACAAATTATAAATTTCTCTGTTGATATTCGACCGAAAAAGATAATATGCTTGAGTAAACCTGAAAAAAAGAGCCCTAAATTGCATTAGACTCCGGATAAAGCGATACTAAAGAGGGTACTGTTATCGTGTCTGCCAGATTAATTTGATTAAAGAGGGATAGAACACGAAAAGACAACAAATTGAAAATCATAGTTGTGCTTTTTTCCAGTAGTAATAGTTTTAGTTGCTGGCTGTTAGATACTATATTAAATTTCTGTTGTTGAAGTTTATAAAGTTTAAGATGGTTTAGCACTTGGCAGTGGGAGAGTCACTCTCAGCTGCCTAGGTTTTTCGGTTCAACTTTGGGAAAGTACGGCACAAGTCACGCTATTGCTGCCAAAACCTTTACTTGTCTTGGGAGAAAATGGAAGTTTGATTAATGTGGTGAATGGTCTCAATCTTTGACGGGCACCTTATTCCGATTACCAGAAACTCTTGCCGTATCTAGCTATCATTCCAAGTCAAGCAAAAGAGCAATATTCTATAATGCTAAAACATTTCATTCTAAAGACTTTAAAGGAGAAGAAAATTCTCCAGGAAGAAAGACATTAAAGGAGAAGAAAATTTGTCTAGATAGAATTGGATATTGGAAAGGTCCAACGAGAACGAAAAGCTGATTCTATGAGCTTAAAATGAACTCCTTACCCGTTACCAATAAACATATCACCCATCTCTTTCTTCCTAACCCTAACTGAAATTTACACCATAAACAGCTACCTCTTTCTCTCACTTCCTAACCCCTACAGCAAGCAAAAAGTGCCTAGCTAGATTGCATTTCTTTTGGTCAAGGAAGCAACAAATCATCGCGTTCGATACTCATGATAACTAAACTAGCATTAGAAAGACTCTGTATTCACGATCTGTTTTGGAAATCAGAATCACAGAATTAGGCAGTTACATGAGCCTGCACTTTACAGACTTGTGAGGATCTGTTTTTCAATTTGCAGAGAAAAATTGAAATTTTTGCTTGGTGATTCAATTTCTTTATTGTTAAGCTTTTACAAATCATCTAGCTAAAGAAACTTAACTCCATGTTATGTTCCGAGCTGCTCCAACTTTTCATGTAAATATCAACTAAGCTTCATCCATGAGGGAGAAAAAGAAAAAAGAAGCTAAAACACCAAATTTCTGTGAAAGAAGTAGCCAACAATTCGATCTGCATTAACCATAAACATTATACTTGTAATGTTCATGTTTAGAGATCAAGTCAGGGTAGAAACTAGAGATTGCTTATTACAAAAAATAATTTATAACTGTTGGACTAAGAATTCAGATTTGGATAATGAGTTCTGTGATTCATGAACTCAGATATACTATATCAGAGCTTAGGCAGTCTGAAACATCAACTCAAGTTCAGCTCGAATTTCATAGGCTCACTTAAACTTCTGGGATTTCAAGTTGACACTCAAAATTAAAGGTTGGGGTTCAATAGTTATCATAATGGTTAACTTTTCAATTGACAAGACAGACATTCTCCAGAAGCTGATTGTGCAAATAATCATAAATCGTCCTTGATCCTACCATCCATGAAAGCTCTCATCTGGGCACTGTATTGAGTGCCAGAATCATCAAGGCACCATGACTACATATAAATTCAGTTCTAGGAAAGAAATAAAAATGAGTCCTACTGCATTTCTTAAATCAAGAGTGCTTTCCATAATCCAATGCTCTACGCGACTAAGTAAAATGAAGAGTCCCAACAACCAAGTTTTTTAGAGACTCAGCTAATGAAGGAAACAGGAAAAAAGGGATAGAATGGGATTGGGTAGATAAATCGGATTCCGGAGATGAGAGTAGCCCGTAATGTGCCTCTAATGTACATTTTTGTCATGCAGTATCATCATCTCAGGTGATGAATCATATGGTCCTGCCGGATTTAGTGGGACTCCACCAGTACATACAATGGTTTGCCATTCAATCGCTCACGACCCTGCAAAACCAGAAACACAAGTCACTGACATTGGTAGCACACAAAACATAGCAATGCAAAAGATACTTGGTCATGTAACTGATGGAGAAGAGCCAAGACCAAAAAAGCAACACACCTGTAAATCTGGCAACTCAATAAGGCAGGCACATTCAACTACTTCTGCTCCA
Source organism: Rosa rugosa (assembly GCF_958449725.1). Lineage (NCBI taxonomy): Eukaryota > Viridiplantae > Streptophyta > Magnoliopsida > Rosales > Rosaceae > Rosa > Rosa rugosa. The sequence goes on from NC_084823.1 coordinate 41,118,902, forward strand.
ACACGTTCTGAGAGAAAACATTTAAATCATCGCTCAGATTTACTCGCATTGACAGATCTAGCAAGTAAAGGAACAAGTAATAGATGAAACCATGCCAAATAAAACAGTAAAAGAAACAAAAACAGAGCAATTATTCAATACGTGTTCACACTTCACACAAGTTAGAAAGTCACTTCTTCTAACTGGACAACTAATGCATCAAACAACCAAGTGCTAGATTATAATTATGCATTTTAAGACACAGTCAATCATAAAATAAAAATAAATGCATAGAGCAGCATTCTTTAAACATGCAATCTTAAATATAAATAGCCTTATTTACAACCCATTGAAAAAATATATACTGTTTAGGCAAGAGTTGTTAATAATACTAACAAATACTTACCCAATAAACTCATTGCAGCACAGAGCGTGCCTCCTGTGGCTATTAAATCATCAACTACCAGAGCACGATCACCCTGTTCTACTGCTCCAACATGCATCTCAAGACGGTCCCTTCCATATTCCAAAGTGTACTCTTCAAAAATAACATCACCTGCCACAGAAAAGCCAGAGCTTCAAAGATCAGACTTATATATCTCAAAAGAAAAATGTAAGACTTATACATAATGAGATCCCCCCTAATGTGGTTCCTAACGCACATAACTTCATGTCAGATCCCCACACACATGCGCGCGCGCGCACACACACACATATATATACACACAGCAAATATAAATAAAGTGATAATTATCAGGAGTATCATGACCATTTAAGCGGTATAAAGAAGCTTGGCAGTTCACTGGAGCAAAAATACCTAGATCGTCCTTGACCACTTAAAAGAAACAACTAGTGAAAATATATACGCACAGCAAAATACACAGGCAAAGACCAGAGGACAGGAATAGACCACAGAGCTACAGTAAAAGCATGAAACAACATAAATCATCAAGGCTTCTAACTTGCTTCTTATCAGGGAAACGGGGAAACTACAAGCACTGTCCTTGAGCCCATCTTGCATCAAAGGCCCAATTCATTGGCATTATGACCACATCCACTCGTATACTAAGTAAGAGAGGGTAAACAATGACAGGCTAGACACACGTATTTTGCATCTGAATGTCATACAAGTGTACTGTTTCAAGACCATCAACAGCCTTATATTGACAAAAGACTGAACAATGGCTCACAATATGAATATAACATTATGTTCATATAAACAAGACATTATGTTCATATAACCATGCCAAGAGATGTAGTAATAGGATAAAAACTTACCAGGCAATTTCCTTGGTTTTCTCAGGGGAACAAACTTTGCTCCAATTGCCAACGCAATGGGAGGACCAAAAATGAAACCTCGAGCCTCAATTCCTGGAATAAACAAGAACTATGTATTTCAGAACGCTGAATGGGGTACAACAAAGTTTTCTGGCGATACATATACTTGAGACTTCAAACAACACTAAGATATAAGTGATACATCAGGGAGACCTTTTAAACCTGATGTTCACAAACATGAATGACTCATGAACACATAAAATAAAAACAGAAAAGATCATTCAGGAAGTTAAGTCATCAATGAATGATAGTAGCACACTGATCGCAAGTCAATCCTCAAAATCAATACAATGTGCACAAAAGCTAAAGATTAGAATGCTGAAAAAGGTTATCACTATGACTCTAAAAAGGTCCTGAAGCACAATTGCGGTGTTAATCATGTTAGCAGACCAATAAAAGTGCATCACCAAAATAATTCAAGATGTATCATCCACCTACAGGTTGCTGGCAAAGGAGAAAAATAACGCCACTTTTAACATGCAAATCAGGTGAAAAAAATATACAGTTACTGCATTCCTCTCACAGAGTTTACGAGTGTCTCCTAGGATACAATTATCTCTGGACAATGGTCCAACCATATTCAGGTCCCCAACAAACAACTACATCTTTACTGTCAGGTTTTCAAGTTTCCACTAGAATACAATGATATCTAGACAATGGTCCTGCATATTCAGGTCCCTGACTCAACTGAAGCAGTAAGTAACAGGATTAAATTTCCATTAGGATACATACTCAGGTCCCTGGCTCAAGAGAAACAGCGAAAGGCTTTCAAGGATACTACCCAACAATTAAAAAATTACAAAAGAAGCGTAAAATAAAAAGGCATTTTGAACAGACTCCCACTGCAAAAACAAAAAGGATCATCAATTGTTTCGAATACAAATATATACTTGGAGGAAAAAAGTTGTTGACAATTACTAGTTCTAATATTCGTACTATGGGCAATTAAAAAGCATTTCATGTCAAACTACCAACATTTGACTTCAATGTGACTGAGGATAACAAATGTAAAAAGCGAATCTTCGGGTTGCAAAATCAAGAATAAACTGTTATTAAACTAAGTAACATCAATTAAAATGACGATAGATAACGATAGATAACAATATGCTACTATCTTTCCAAGAGGAATAATATGCAGGAAGATTCCAAACTAGGTATAAGGGCTTTCACTAACACAAAAAGACAGCATAAGTCCACATAAGCGCACAATTAGATGGATCCTAGTGTACATACATCAGGACAAAACATTCATAAACAAATTAGAACCACATAATTAGGGAAATGAATATAATAACTGAGAATCAAGGCCCATCTATAATGAGAGCGCATCAGATTTTCCGCTCTGTAGGCCCTTTAGTAGTATTTTTCAATACCTGCTATAAGCCATGAATGCATTGCAAAGCATGCGTGATATAATCAAATATTTAATAGAGTCAATCACGATCACATTCTCTATACTCAAGTTTTCTTCATAATCATTCACAAATGTAATATTTCTCAAGGTTCAAAGATGTCACCCTACAAACACTATAGTAATCTTCAAAGGGTCAAAAACAAGAAACCTTGGAACCTTGTTACAGTAGACTTACTAAGTTATGATAATGAACTCCAACAATCCACAACAACTCAAGGAAATAAAGAAAAGGACAGAGCAGCACATGGATAAATAAAAAAGGATCATCCACAGCAAAGTTGGAAAGCCTAATTATAATGAAGCCAAAAACTTTGGCCCAATTGAAAACGGGGGTCCACTTTTAACAAGGTGGGCATCGACCAACCACCATCCACGCAAATTGGATCAAAGCACATGCCCTCAAGAGAGAAGAAGAATGAGAGAGGCCAAATGAGAGGAGGTGAAGAAATATAAAAGGAGAAAAAGGAAGGAAAGAAAGAAAGAACTTCAAAGAGAGTTATCATCAGTGGCACAACCCACTAACAGAGCTTATAGTCAAACAAAAAATCACTCCCAAAACCCAGTGTGACTTCCATTCCATAATGTCAGCAAGAAACTTATGCAATATAAATCCGATTTATGCATCATACAAACCTACTTTTCTCGTAGCCATGGACCCCGCCACCTTCAACTAATCACTGTAATAGAAAGTTGCTTAAAAGCTTGGGAACCTAGCTCAAAATCTTTAAACCCCCACTTCTCTCAACTCTTCTTTCACCCAATAAATAAACAAATCTTCATGTTTTTTACCTGCAACCACTGAAATGTTTTTGCCTTTGTATCTCTCCACGAACATATCGATTGTGTCCTTGAAGGCTTTTGGGTCTAGCAACAAAGTTGTGATATCTTGGAACATAATTCCTGCACGGAGTAAACGAACCAGAAGAAGATAATTGATAAGAGGAAAAAAGAACACAAACAACTACAGCAAATACTAAAAGATAAACCGCCCCCTATGCTGAAAACAAACCAAGATTAAAACTTTGATCACAAAGACCAAACTTTGAACCAGAAAATGAAAACCCACTTCAGCCAGGCCCCATAATCAGACTATTTCACGGTGGCACGTTTCATACAAACGGGTTCTGGGTCAGAACTTTGAAAGAGAAACAAAGTGCTAACCGGGTTTGGGGAAATTGGGGACGACTCGAATCTTGGTTTTGATGGCATGGACGCGAGGATCCTGGTCTTTGAGAGCCGACATTGTGGTGTATGCAAGAGACCTAGAAGAGAAGTTTCTCTGTGTTTCTTCAAGTTTTTTGTTTTTTGTTTTTTTTTTTGTTCTCTCACCAAAACCCCAGTTCAGAAACCGCTGTGTATCTGTGAGTACCAACAGAGTGACAAAAGCACAGAGAGATAGGAGAAGGGGCAGAGAGTATTTATAGAGAGAGAGAGAGAGTGTGTAGTCTGTTTTCTACTTTTCTATTTTCACTTTCACGAGAGAGAGAGTATGCGCGTGCGCGTGCGCGTGTTTGATAAGTAAGAAAGAGAATGACGAGGGTAAAAGGGGTGGTTTATTTATTTTTTATTTTTAACTCCATTTGTATAGAAAATTTTTCTACGTACCAGTAATAAAAATGAACCAGCAAATCGGCTCACATATTATAGACCACCTTTTATATGATAACAAAAAAACATACTTGATGTCTAGCCGTCCATTCATGTTGTAAGTGTAAAAAAAAAAATTTCACGTACAATTAATAACTTAGTAATAAACGGTCATCTAATTCTTCATGTATATTTAATTTAAAGAAATGTAAATTCATGTGATTATTTTTTATGCTGTAGCACCACCGAAACATTCTTTTCCACTTGAAGAACCGGAGCAGGAAGAGCAAGATAGCGTTTCCCAGTCTGATCTAATGTTCTTGCAACCTTTCTCTTATTCCTTGTAAGAGCATTCTGCCCATTCAGGTCCTCAAGCTCCATTACAGCCCCTTGATTCTCTGCACCCGAAGCCAGCACTTCTGCCAAAAGGTAGCTCCACACATGATTCTCTTAAGACCAAGGGTTTCTGCACCGTTGGAGCAACCCATCCTTTCAGAAAGCCTGCTGCCTGTATGCATGCAAATACCTGCTCTGAAAGTATGGGAGTTCCAATTTTCTTGGAGGTCTACAACCCTTCGTGTTCCAGCGATGCATGAGCTTCCAATGCCGTAAAGCCACCGCCTTCATTAGCAGATCTCTTCCCATAAGCCACCACGACCCCTCAACTACTACCTGGCCTGCTGATGGACGCTGGAAACTAGAGCGAACTCACCATCTCTGGAACCCTAGTCGTCTGCCCTGACAACAATGATAATCATACCATTGCCGCCGCTGCCGTTCAAGCAAGCAACTCTCTTTCTCCCTAACAAGGAGCTTGTCACAACCTGATGCGTCATGTTCAAAGAAGCCACAATCCTAACAGAATCCGGAGCCAAGGGGAGCCCTTTCACAACAATCCAAGTGTCCACTCCCAAACAATGGCACAACTCCACCGACTCGAGTCCGTCCAATTCACCTAAAACCAGCATGGTGTTCCTGTAGAACCAGGGCCTCATATCAATATCCTATTGCGGTCAAATTCACGACCAAAGTGAAAAACAAACCGCTCCCCCACATCTTGAATGGTTAAACCAGATTTGATACGCCAAATTGTTAGAATAGTGCTATTGAAACCTGGGAATTTAGCCTTCGGACTGAGAAAACGCTTGACCATATACCAATGGTCATCATGTACTGCAGCAACCCTCGCTGCCCTAAAGGAAACAGGTGCCGAGTCGAACAGTTGAAAAGCAACAACCAAGTTAGCAATTGCGGCGGCCATTAGGTCGAAAATGGTTGAGAATAGTTGAGATTTGAAAGATTTTATTGATGAAAAAGCTTCACCGAGAGACCCTAGAAAAATAGAGAGCGATTATTAGGTCAAAAAATATGGACTGTAGACAACCTAAAAAGAAAAAGCTTAAACATCTTAAGGGCGGCAAGAAGAAGCCTAAAGTTGTACGAAGATAATTGATTTCGCAGTGCAAGTGAAGAAGTCAAGAAAATGAAAATGCCATGGAGATGTGTGGAGAAGCCTGAGGCTGAGGTAGCTGAGATTGCCCTTGAGGATGAAACAGTGCTTATGGAGGAGACTCCAGCTGCGGAGGACGAGGTAGATGGTGATATTTCATCCTCTACTATTGGTTCTATTTAATTTTCTCTGGGTCACAAAAACCAGATGTTCCGTTAGAACCTTTATTAAACTGCTTTTGAGCATCTAGATTTTTGTTAGAATTATGATGCGTGAACTTCCTAAAATGTGGGTGTACTCTGGGTATGCTACGATTATGTTCGGTTTAAAATAGAGTTTTTGTATGTCCTAAAGAACAGTTCTTTTTGTCGACCCCATAGAGTTTTCGTCTAGTACTACTTACTGAATTATAAAATTGGGTTGACCTCTTTTGTTAAAAAAATGTAATTATTTTTTATGCTTAATTAAATAACTCATCACATATATGTAAGTTAATTGCCTCTGTACCCTAAATATTAATTCTCATACAATATAATCAAGGCAGCCCCACATACATTAATGTATAAATGGTGACAGAGAGAGACAATTTTACAAACACTCAACTTATTATATTATATTTACTATATACTAAAGATGAGTTCACTGTATTATTGAATTCTTTATGCTTATGTTTTCAACAGGTGGGGTTGAGAGAGAGAGAAAAAAGGTCGGCGGCGGCTTAACTAAGAGATTGCTCTCGTCCGGCAGCGACTATGGCATTCAGGCTAGCCTTTTGGCCTCACCAATGACGAGTGATCTACTGCCGGACGGGACTTGATGGCTAACATCCCGGAGGCTCTGGTGTGGGTTTGCTCGAAGGTCTTTGTAGGTGGTTTTTGGCTCAAGATCGACAGAATTTCTCTGGGATGCGTGCGGTGCAGTTATGGTGGGTCTCGGTTTGCATATCGACGGCGTTGCAGATGTTGAGGAGCGATGGGTCGTGGCGGTTTCGACTTCGGCGGCGGCGTAGAATCGTGGAGCGATGGGTTGTGGCGGTGTTTGCATCATGACGGCGGGAATCCTGCCGGAGCGGGCGTGGGCATGGTGGTGGCTGAGGACTACTATGCTTGCTGCAAGGGTTTGGAGATGGAAGTGTGGTCTGGGCCAATCTTGGCCTATTGGGCTTCAGTAGGCCTGTTATTGGAGCTCCTTGGGACAGAAATTTGAAGGGCTAGGGTTTTGCTTTAAGCCCATCCCTATGTTTTTAGTTTGTCTAATTACAACAAATTCCTTGTATTTTAAGGGACCTATGCACTTTTGTTTTTTATGTGTCTATTTACTATGAATGTTCATAGTTCATAGGCTCGCTGAATAAGTGAGCACTGGTTGTGTAATGGGTGGTGCTAGCATACCACGTCCTAAACTTGTCTTTGGTATGGCAAGGGAAGGTATGTATCCGTGCCATTCTGGCTTGAGTATGAATGAAATTGATGTTTGGTTCAAAAAAAAGATGAGTTCACTGTTGGACTGTTCACTTGAGACGGAAAAGATGGTTTTCCCGTCATTTTAATTTTTTTTTACGACTCTGACATTGACCTAGGTATACCAGATGCTTCCATCGGTTTCTTTTTTCTTCTATGGCCATACAACCAAGATTGATTTCCGCCGGTTTCTTCTTTCTTCTTTAGCCATATAATCAAGATTGAGGGAGTGGATTGTTACTTCTGCAAATCATTCCTTACTTTTGATCCGTGAATTTCGATTTGGTTCCTTCCTTTCTCCTCACCATTTGATTTAATTTCAGGTCAGAGGGTTAAATTCATTTCTGGGTTGTGTGTTCTATATTTTTTTAATATGTGATTTTGTGATTGGCTTCTGATGGAGGTTGCGTTGGGTGTTTTGGATTACTTGCTTTTGGTCCAAAAGAACTTCCTAATCAATGGTGATTTTTATGCATCGATCCTAGCGCCTACGAATTCTCACTTTTTGATTCATTTTAGCTTCTCGGTTTATCTGAATTTGTATTCTTTTGTTGGTGACATTGGTTCTGGGTTTTGGGTTTTACAGTCAGGAGGTTCTTTCCCCACCGTTGGATGCCACTTCCAACCCACCTCTTCTCTTTGATGGCACTACCAGGTTTACCTCAATACAGTACGAGGTTTATGCTTCAATTTTCACTGTATGATTTGTTATTCCATGTGTTAATGTCTTTGCTTTGTATCTTGAAGGTTGTATACCTATTACTCAATGGCTTCCTGTGAGTCTCTCTCTCCTTCTCTCTATCACACAAACACTGAATTTGAATTTGATTTCAGTTGGTGTTGCTCCTTTGTGTATCTTTGATGAGATTCATAGGAACTCCACAGAATTTAATGGCACGTTTACTTACTGGGAATGGAAAATAATCATGAATCAGAGACAACTAGAATGAGAGAAGAAAGGAATCGGTATTGATTCCGGAGGAGTTGATTCCTAAACCCCATCTCCCCCCTTCGTAATTAAATTCCTGAGTATTCAGTAATCGATTCCTTATAAGGAGGTGGGACCTACACCAACTCCGATTCCTTCATGTGTTAGTAAACGTGAGAATACTTTTACCTGGAATCATTCTGATTTCTTTATGTGTTAGTCAACGCAGGACTAAATTTACCCTGTAATCATTCCCTCTCATTCTAAGTAAGTAAACATGTCCTAAGATTGCAGAAAGTTCAATGATTAGAATAAGATGAGAAACATTGTAAATTGAAACTTGCACAATGGCATTTCAAAATACTAATACTAATGGCATTTATGATAAACTTATGTGATTTGTCTGAAAACTATGATTAGCCATGCTCTCCTTATATGATTTCCGTTTGTCATTACTTTGATGTCTTCCTGTTTAAAAAGAAAACCAATAAAAAGCTGTTCTATATAATTTGGTGGAGTGATTCTTGAGTATATTTATTATAAGAGATTTTTGTTTGAATTTGAATTGCAGTAGATGGTATACTGCTAATTTTGTTTATAGATTCAAATAGATATATTGCTTGAATAAACAATTAGTTTCAAATTTTAAAATAAACTTGCAAATTTCATTACTGTATAAGAGTGATTGATAAATGATAATGTTATACAGTTATGGCACCAAAGATTGGAAAAACAAAAGATAAGAAGACTTTAAAAAAGTAATCATGCAGAAAGTCATGATAATCAAGAGGAAATGCAACGAATGTGTAGTGATCAGATTTTCACTACTTTTTTAGATGGAGACAAGGATCATCAAATTAAATCAACAAGGTGGAAACAAGGTAAGCACACATTATCACGTTTACAGTTTTAATTTGAGGCAATTGTTTTACCAAATTTTGCTTTGTATTTACAAATTCAAAACAATTGACATTGTTGAAATTTTATTTACAGTTACTCAACCAATGATGACAATAGAGAATCAAGTTCGTAATGATCCACAAAATGTCACTGTGATTGTGAACCAAAGTTTGGTTGCTGATGGAAAATCAGATATTAATAGTGCAAGTGTAATAGGTAACTATGAAAACTTCTTGAACAATAAAAATAGGATTAATTTCAGTTTACCTACTCCAACTTTAAGGCAATTTTCATGTTAGTCCCTATTGTTCTAATTTCATCATGATTACCCATGTACTCGAAATTTCAATCAGCCGTGTCCAATTCTTAAACCTCCATCCAAATTTTCCGTCAAGTGATGACGTGGCAGTATATAGAGTTGTCAAATTCCTATAGTACCCCTCGTCAAACCTAAATGAGAGGGAAAAAAAAAAACTAATCTTTTTCTTCAATTTTCTCAATTCTTCACCATTTCTCAATTCTTCAATTCTTCTACGACTCTCTAGTTTCTTCAATTCTTCAGTTTTCGATCTGGTCTCTTAGAGTCAATTCCAGTCTGTTTACAAGGCTGGGTTTCCCTTTTTTCCATTCCGCATTTGAAAATGGAATTGAGAAACCGTGAGTTTTCCACCCAGTGAGATTGGCTGCTTCACCTTCTTCAAGTCGCCGTAAATCTTCAACACCTTGGATTTTGTCTTCATGAACCCGTTTTCTTGCATCGGCTTCTAATGGGTTTGGGGTCGAGTCGATAAGACACTGGTCCGGATGGTTTTGGGCCTCGGCATGCTGTAGCACGAAGACGACGACCTCGACCTCTATCCGTACATGGAGTCAAACTCGGATGAAGAAAACCCACTTCTGTAACTCAAATCCGAAGAGTTGGAGCTTGAATTCAAGAACCTTATGTCGAAATCGGCCGTTGAATTCTTCGAACCACGACTTTCGCTGCAGACATAGCTTTCTTCTCCATCCATTTCTCTATCAAGCATGCTCGCCGAAGACTCATGATTTCCTCCTCTGCTTTGACGGGCATTAATATAAACAATACTGCATTGTTTTGAGGGTTTGTTGTATAATGAAACGTCTTCCTTTGCTTCTTCATTTACAATTTGTTTCTCTGATTCAAATCACATTGCTCCTGGCTATAGGGTTCACAATTTAGGTAAAGATTTTATATTCACCTGGGTTTTGTTCATTTTCAATTTTGTTTGTTTTGTTATTCTCAAGTTTCATCCTTTGTGGGTTTGAATATGAGATTATGGAAATTGAGTTTTGTCTATGTTTTTTTTTTTTTTTTGAGTAAATGGGGTTTGGAACCCAGTCAAGCTGGGAGGCTCATCCCCACGCCCATGTTATTATTAATAATATTTTGTTGTAACGGGGGGGACGTAATACATGTACCCCGAGCATACATAGTTGCGTTACAATTATCCTCATAGAGGACATCCTGCAAGAAGTCAGGTGCCTCAATTAAAGAAAGATCCACAACATGATCCAAATTAGCAAAGTGAGCCAACCTGTGGGCTACACTATTTGCTTCACGGAAAACATGATGAATTCTAACATAATCAAAAGCAAGCATAAAATCTTTACAATCATCCAAAATCTTTAATCTATCTGGGTTTAATGAAGTTTTGGGTATTTGATAATTGAGAGTTGGATATTCTTGCTTCATCTAAATCAATTGGGGTTCGGGTTCCTGTTAGATTATGCAAAAAGTTAGGATTTTGGGTTGATTGGTAATTGGGTATTTGGAACTAAGTTTTGTTAAAGTGAAATAGAGGGATTAACCCTGATCTTGTACAGATTGTCGTGGCTGTTTCTACTTCTACAGATTCTCAAAAATGGTAATAGATGCAGATTGAAGAACTGAGAAAATAAGAGAAAAATATTAGTTTTTTTTTCCCTCTCATTTAGGTTCGACGAGGGGCACTATAGAAATTTAGCAACTCTGTATTCTGCCACATTATCACTTGACAGAAAATTTGGATGGAGGTTCAAGAATTGGACACGACTGATTGAAATTGAGAGTACAGGGGTAATCTTGATGAAATTAGAACAATAGGGACTAACATGAAGATTGCCCTAAAGTTGGAGTAGGTAAACTGAAATTAATCCATAAAAATATTAAATAACATACATACTATTTCTGGTGACTTCTCTGGGTACGTCAGGCAGAATGGTATACCCTCTAGCGGGTGCCAAGATAACTCCAGGGCCTTGTCAAAGGAAATACGCAACGTTAAGAGGTATAAACCGTACCGGACGGTTTATGCCTCTCTGATGCTGAAGTTAGGCTATATATGTAATTTGACAGAGTAACAGTAAAAGATAAGAAGTTATTACCCTCTTGAATGTGGTTGAGTTTGACTTATACACTTAAGCATGGGAAATGTGTTTCCCATTTCTTCGATGTGGGATGCAGTTTTTCTCTTTGTAGTTATAGCAGGTTCTGGTGTATACCTTGGTGAGATGTACCGGGCAGGTCTGAGACCTTTGTCACCCAAGGTGTCGTCCATTGTGTGCACCATCATGCTGGACGCCGGACCCGGCCTATGACATGACACTTAGGTGGCCCAGCGGGGTTTGGCGATAGTCTAAAACCTTATGGCAGTCGAGTATTTGCTGGTATGTACATATATATATATATATACAGGCCCGTTTCAAAGATGACGTCCGCACTTTGTTAAAGTGCGGACGGCGATGCAGCAAGGGCGTTCCAGGCGGCGACGGCGGCTCGGGGCTTGGCGGACGGAGGCCGGAGGCTTGGCAGACGGTTCTGGGCAGCATTTGAGGTCGGAGGAGGTCGGAGTTGCAGGTTTCTGGGCAGCGACCTCACCTACAACTGCAGGTTTCTGGGCAGCGCTGCAACCACGTCGCCGGCGACTCCACCGACTGCAGACCGGTCCGTCCGACCCCTGGCGTTCAACTGCAGGTTTCTGGGCAGCGCTGCAACCAAGCCCCGCCGCTCCGTCGCTCCCCGAGCCGAGCTGCAGCATCGACGTCCGCACTTTAACAACAGTGCGGACGTCCTCTTTAGAACCGCTCCGTGTATATATATATATATATATAGACACACACACACATTCTTCAATCGTTTTTTCAAATTTTTACATGTACGTAGTTACAGAGTTTTTATGATAATTGAAGATGCCGATGATCAAGCAACAATTATACAAATGGGAAAACAAGCAGAACAACTATTTGGTAGCAGCTGTCAGGACTTAGCGAACAAGAGACTATATCCAACAGAAGAAACACGTAGCCACAGGAAATGCAAAAGACAATTGGCCAGAGCCAACTCTTTCAAATCAAGGTTAATCCCAACGGTGAACTCATAGTCAAGGCTATCTTCCAGATGTACAACATTTTGTACCACCAACACAAGAAGATCCAAGCACTGCAACACCAGAGCATCTTCCTTCCGAGAGAAAAAGAACCATCGAAACAAGCATAAGGGCATTGTTCATCTCTGAATCAAAGAAAAAAGCCAAAAGGTAAATATTACACAAATGTAGTTTCAGTTTTTTATTTCTAAATGTTATATATTTGTGATTTCTAGAAACAATAGCATTAACTTTTTTCTTATCTACATATTAATTAAGATGAAACAATTAGGTCAGACGGTCAGTACTTGATATCTATCACCCAAATGAATGTTTATATTTGCTTTTATTTTTATATATATATATATATATATATATATATATATATATATCTGCATTTTTCATTTGCATTCTTTTTCTGTTATCACTTACTGAATTGCAACCTCTGGACCGGTGACCGAAGTTGTCCCCCCAATAAATTTTAATTGCCCCCAATAAAGCCCAATAAATTTTTATTTGGGGAAATAAAAGTTTATTGGGTTTTATTGGGGGTACTAAAAGTCTCCAGTGACCTATAAGATCTCTGACGATCTCTTTGAGAACCTTCGGTGACCACTAATCGAAGTCTGGCGTCCGGTTTTATTGCCCCCCCACAATATCTAATAAACTTTTATTGCCCCCAATAAAAATTATTGGGTTTTATTATTAGGGGGTAATAAAAGTCTTCGGCGACATTTCCGGTGACCTATAAGATCTCCAATGACCTCTTTGGGGACCTCCGGCCAATGACCACATTCCTGCGGAGTTTCGAATGATTTTTTAATTATTCGGAGGGCAAACTTGTCTTTTTACATTTAAATGGGGTAAGTGATGTGTCCTTTTAGTGGAGTAAGTGAGCATTTGTTAGGCCAAATTTGACCATTTGGTCAAGACATGTAATATGATTTATTTTGTTAGCCAAAATGGATATGATAAGACATACTCGTGCTTAAACTACAAAGTAATTTAATATAATTTTTAATATATGAGGAATGTTAGAATAAATTAACAACAATATAATTTTTTTTAAAAGATAAATAAATTGGAAAAAAAATTGCTAGTTCTCCACTCTCCAAGTTACCTTTGCACCCACAACGCATATATTAACTGCTCGTATAAATTAAACAAACAAAATTTATGGTTAAATTTTCAAATCGGTTAAAATGTTCTTGCTTTTTATAATATGTAACCTAATAAATGGATGAGCGGTAAATTAAAAATTAAAAATCAAAAACAAAGAAAAAAAAATAGCAGTCAATTATCTAAGCGAAGGTAGAATGTCCTAAGACAAATACATGTGACTACTTATTAATATGGACTAAATTCTTTACAAAACAAATCCCATTTCTATTGGATACTCTCCTATCAAGACTCAAGAGACATAGAAGAATAGCTTTCGAGGCTTTTGTAAGTGAGCCAAAGAAAACGATCATTCACAAATCAATCACGACTTTCCATTTGATCTACCATAGCCATAATAAGATCTTTTAGCAGATCGGATTTGTCCAAATCAATCCATTTGATGAATGTTCTTTCAAGTTTTCAACATCCAACTACAATTTGCTTTTGTTACGTCCTTAACTACAATGGCAAATCTTATCTGGCACAGCTATAATTGGTTATTGGTACAACCCTACTTTGAAATCAAAGACAAAGCAGCGAAAAAAACTCTGCAAAAGCACAACCTATAATTTCCATCATCATCAACAGTCCCATGCATCTTAATTAGTAGGTGAATGTCATTGTCCTAACTAATAAGCCTTGAAGATACAAACAAGGGCATCAAACTTAAAAAGCGAACATGCTATAAAAACTTGCATAAATGATCTTCAACTAATCCTCATTTTAGAAGGGCCCCATATATTGTGTACTCTTCAATGACATTGAGATTCGAGAAATGGGTGTTGATAAAGGAGAAGAGAACTATATCGATCTTTCAGTAAATCAAGAGAAATTTCTTTTGGCATATTTGGAAGATACGTCAAATTTGGCAGAAAAATTTGGTATGACAATTCACATAGGATTTGGCAGCTGGGTGCTTCCATTACTTACCATGTCATTTGATAGTTCAGCTGGCTATTCTCTTATTGTTCGTTAACAATGAGGCTTAACTTAGTTGTACTCCCATGCATGTGATGAATGCTTATGTTGTTGGTATAGATACCTCCCATGCACAAATATTGGAAGCACAAGTCTCACTAGTCACTTGAAACAACGTCAATAATGCCCAGACATGATGCCGATACCATACACTGGAAGTATCGGATAGGCCACACCTAGGCCTTCATTGGAGACAAGAGGGTGACAAGCTCATACCTACATTATAAATACATGTCTCTCCTCTCATTCAAGCTAAGCCACTATTCTCTACTTACTCCTACCTAGTCTACATTCTTACATGTATCTGACTTAGGCATCGGATAGTCGAAGGCCGACTAGCTCAGTCTTCCCTCTGACATTTGTTCATGGTTGGCAAGTACGGAATCGAAAGATGGAAGCTCTCACGACCACCCCGTTTCTTACATAGAAACATATGTTCGTCGATCTTCATTCTCTTCGATCTTCTCTAAGTTTTAGGAAACTATCATGCCATTCTAAGTGGTGAAATTAATTAATGTTCATAGAACCTATCTTTGTTAGTTTTTGTTCAAATAGAATGCTAATTGATAAATGGTGATTGACAAAATACCTCAAAAATAACTCTACTTAACAAATCCCGTTCTTCCCCATATTTCCTTATAACATGATTTCATGAGCCCTCTCAAACCTACATCCCCTTACACCCAAAGATAAACTCTACATGTTCATGCATTGTACCAACTACCAAAGATAACGGAAAAGGACAGGGTTCATGGACCAAATTATACGGATTTATTGGGAAAATATTCAAAACACTGACGTGCACTATTACACCAATATGAATAAATGGTTGGATAACATCAATTGCACTTTTTAGTTATTAAAAACAAGGTTGACTACAAATATCAAGGGGAAAAAGAGCAAATGCACCCCAAGAGTCAATAGGCAAAGGCAAAAGGCAAGGTCTTGCATCCCATTTGTGCACTATTTACTAATATTGCCTTTGCCTCCCAATTTTTTCATGCACTCCAAATAGGCAAGGTCAATGCCTCTCAATCGTTCACTATTTAATCCAATGGTTGTTTTTTTTAGATGTAATCCAATGGGTTTGTAGCTTATTCAAATATATTTGATCCCACCATATTTAACTACAAGACAAAAGTGATTAACAGCCCTTACCTTACGTCAGCTTCCATGTGAAGCCCATGGACCATTTTGGTCGACCAAGTCAAAGTCCAAGACTTGCCTTTGGGCTTGATCGGGAAGGCCTCTGATCGTCCAACTAGTTTGGGGTGCATGCAGTTTTTTTTATTTTTTGCCATTTTGGCTGGTCTTGGACGTCCAAGATCAGTGGGGTGCACTTGCTCTAATAGGTGCCGGATCGATCGATCGATCACTTGTACTGTCGATGCATAAAAGAATTTCGAGTTTGAAATTTGCGAAAATTATTATATGCACTGGCTGTGCAAGTGACACCGTACCTATTAGGTGATTTTAGCCCTTAATTTTTGTTATCAATCTTTTTTAACAACTAACAGTACACTTAATCTATGTTGTATAATCCTCTATTCTTATTGGTGCAACTGTATGTCGTGTTTTTGAATCTCTACCCTCAAAATCTGAACCCACCCTTTGGAAGCTGGCATCCACGGTATCTAATTGTCACCAATGTTAAAGACGGAACCAAACCCATTTCGTCTATCACAACTCGCTGACAATTTGCCTTATCTCTATCTCTGTGTATCAGCTCAGGTTGCTTTCAAATCTGCATAATAATATTCTGTGGGCATTGGGCAACTCTCATCCCTTTCTCACTGACCCATATATCACTTTCTTGATGCATGCAGCTGCAATGTCAGATTCATGCCATTAACCAGAGTTACACAGCACCTCCCTAACTGTAAATTTATATATAAAAGAGGTTGATTATGACAAATCAATGCAGACTAACCCTAGATTTTGTCAGTTACTCAATAAAAAGAGAAGAACAGTACGATTTTGAAACTTTAACCATACCTTAAAATTGATGACCACTAGGCTACTGTACCCAAATTCTAATAAATTGACTCTTAACCCTGACTTTAGGTTGCCCGAATATGCTTTGTCAGAGAAGATCAAGATCTTACTTGGGGTTTGTAATTAACTATACAATAGATTAAGATTTCTCAAACATATACAATTTATTTCCCAGCAGGCTACGAAGTACGAAGACGCATATAATATTATAGCAAAATTCTGATTAAGCAAGCCTTCGGTTTCTAAACCATGCAAAAAGAGTTAAAAGACATCATGGGAAACATGTAAACAAACAGAAAATCTGCGTAGAAAACGGGTTTGTAAATTCTCTATCAAAAGGAACGAAAAAGAAACTAAACAAAGCAAGGGTTTTTGAATCGTAGTGCAGAAAGCTTATTAGTTTATTTTATTTTTGATAAGAGATAGTGCAGAAGGCTAGATGCACAATTTCAGCTGCCTTAAAAGCAAAAAGGTTTAATTACTTGAAGACAATATTGAACCCGAGATCGAGCACACATTTTGCTTCAATTCCCATCCTTGAGCGTAGTAGGCCTAGCACTTGAGATTTGAGAATAAGTTGGAAGTTGCAACTACCATTTAGATATCATCAACAAAGCTATAATCACCTTAAGGATAAGGTGACTAGATTTTTTTGGGTTCTTAATTGTGATGATTGCAGAACAATACCCTAATCTTGCCATACTGAGCAGGTTATTAATTGTATTCTGTGAGATTTCATGCATGCATGGCAAGGTAGTAATTATGAATTCTATGCGTCTTTTGGGTTAAATAAGAATTATATTTGTTAAACAAAGCAAAGATGCTGTCTAAGACCTGAACAATTAACAACTAAATAAGACCATTTTGCTAGATAGGAATAAGAATCAATCACTCCCTACAATGGCAAATTTATATATATCGCATCAATGATCTAAGACTCTATGTTATGCATGTAAATACCTAATCAATTGTTCTAGAAAATATTGCCACTCCATATGTTTGATTTGAATTGTTATTGGTTCTCTTAGGCGGTGTGTATTAATATTTAGAGACACCCACTCAGTTGGGGTTAAAGCACGTGATTAAAGATTTGTTGTATGAGTACGTGAAAGTTAGTAAATAAGGTGCGATGATCTTAATTTGTTCATTTTGATTAAGCAAGTTGAACACACTTCTAAACTCTCGGGTTGGTATTGCCTCTCGTGCTGGTAATAATTGAACTAAACTCCACATAACAACTAACATCAACAGCACTCAACAACATGCTTTATTGTTAGGAGTTTACTCGTATGGACATTAAACTCAAATCATTAGTGTACTTGAGAACATAAGTTGACTGGAAAGAAAAAGCAGTTACTGCCATTACACAGAATCGAAACTCGGGTACATGCAGACCTATTAGTTTGGAAGTGGGGTGGGGGTAATTATAGACACAAGTCACACAATGAATTTCACTTTACTTTTACCTGTAAGTACTTCTGGATACCACGTTAGAGCAAGTTCACCCGTAGTCAAGAAATGTCAAGGTCGAGAAGTCAATAATTCGACCAGTCAAGATACTGTTCACTGCCACTGGACATGGGTTTACACCCGTTGTTTTTCTTGACCGGTCAAGACTGTTCATCAATTTTAACTATTCATTTCCACTGTTCATTTAGTGTTTTAATTGCTCATTTTTACTGTTCATTAATTACCGTTGAATCACCATTTTTTTTCACTATTCCTTCATTACCGTTGGATCACTGTTTCAATTGAAACCAATGACCCAAATTAAAGGACCGTTGGAATCAAAATCACTTAAGAAGCCAACGGTTCGATGCCAAGTGTCCTGCCGCCCACTCAATGTCGCTACGCGACAAAATCCTGTTGCAGGTCGGCCACATGGCGCTTCTGGATTGGTCCGTGTCTTCCACCCTTGGATTAAGCCGCGTCGGTCTCTTTGTGTTTCTTCCTGATGTCACCCATGTTCTCCAGTGGGCAGCGTTGGCAGCTCCATGACTTTGGGCGAGAAAAAAGTCATGGCCTTGCCCTTTTTTTTGGCCTTGGTCATGCAAAGCCAACTCTTGGCTGGTGAAGCTTGGGCCGGTGGAAGGTGAAATTTTCTTCAGCTGGGCAACACCTCATCAAATCTGAGCTGGTGCCCGGTCATAGAGCAACCGTTGCACTTGCTCTTACCTTGATTCCCTGGGTACAGATGAAACCAAGAAACTATCGTATCAGTATACATACTAAGCTTATTCCCAGAAAACAAAAGCAAGTTGGAGGAGTCTGAAGAAGAAATCGACCAATCAGGTTAACTGCAAAGGTTCTTAGTAATAAAGTAATCTGGAGTTCACATCCAAAACCAATTGGCAATGGATGGAGTGACCCAAACCCTTATAAACTCACTAGCAAAGTCCCATTTTTCCCATGTAGGATGTATATATTCTCAACACGCAGAAGTCCAGAGTAATGCTAGGTGAACCACCTTTTAGGAAACCACCTAGAGCCCACATTAAGTGACAGCTTATGTGACATAGCCAAGTCATCGAAGCATAATTTTTTTTTTTCTCAATTACCAAAATTCCTTTTTCTTTTTTCACTTTCTTAAATTTATCTTTTAAACCCCTTTTTTTTTTTTTTTTGTTCTTTCTTATCTAATCATATGCGACAAATTCATAAGATGTTGTTCTCTTCCTTCCTCCTCTCACCTCTCCTCTCAACCCTCTCACCTCCTCTTTAATTGATCAACGCCTTCTCAATCCGATTTCGATTTTCTCATAATCAAATGTTCCATTTCCAAGGCTTTAAGAAAACCCATGTATTTTGCCCCTGGTGTATTGGACGGGCTTCAAGAAAGATTAAATGCATTAATGCAGTATATTCTGCTAACTACACCCAATTAAGAACATAGTTGGAACAAATAAAAAAAATTAAAATGAGTTTCTTTGTGCCTAGGCTAGAGGAAGAAAGCTTCGAATTCAGTAGTAAGCAGCTATTATCCACTATCAGTTATTACGGTTTTATTACATATGATTTTCAATTCGTTGATATTTTTGGATGAATTGGGGATTAGGTTGAAAAAGTTGATGAAAGTGTCAAGGTTACAGTTATTGAGGAAGACCTCCGCCCAAAGTTACTAAGAAATTGGGTGACGATTCCATCTTGTAGCAATGGTTATGCCCGTTCAAGACACCAGGGGCAGAAATACATGGGCTTTCTTTAAGCCTTGGAAATGGAACATTTGGTTGCGAGGAAATTGAAATCGGATTGAGAGGGCGCTGATCAATTGAAGAGGAGGTGACGCTGATCAATTGAAGAGGAGGTGAGAGGAGGAAGGAAGAGAACAACGTCTGATGAATTTTTTGCAGATGATTAGATCAGAAAGAACAAAAAAAAAAAAAAGGATTTAAAAGATAAATTTAAGAAAGTGAAAAAAGAAAAAGGAGTTTTGGTAATTGAGAAAAAAAAAAATTATGCTTCGATGACGTGGCTATGCCACATAAGCTGCCACTTAAGGTGGGCTCTAGGTGGTTTCCCAAAAGTGGTTCACCTAGCATTACTCTTAGTAGTTGCTTGGCTTGTATTATAGCTTGCAGGAGGAGGAGAAGTCCTAGTAAATTCTGCCCCAGTGACTACATTTATGGCAACTCCTCCAGATACTACTATGTTGAACTGTAGGCAGGTCTCTTATCCTCTGAAGCTATGCCACTCACTGCCACTCATTCCTCCTGGTTGAAGCAAGTATCTAGCCTGATCTCTTCACCAAAGCAACAATCAGCAGTGCAACAACTTGATGCTCCAGATCTCCCATCAAGCTGAGGAGGGGTGTTAAGGCACCATTAGCTTTTCTTTGTAGGCACCATTTGCTTTTCTTTGCAGCAGCTTGCAGCTTGTATCCAATCTTCAAGCTGAAGAGGGGTGTTAGAGTTACTAGTTCATTCAGTAATTTCTTTGTTATTGTATGTGGTAATCACTTGTTGATTAAGCTGTTTTAGTTGTTAGCTATGACACGTGTAAGTCATTAGCAGCTCCGTAGCTAACTATAAGTCTCTTAAACAAACAGATTGATTTGGTCGATCTGCTATCAATAAGTACTATTATGTGCTTAAATAAAGGTTGCTTTGTCCCAACTCAACCAACATTACTTTAATAATTATATATTAGCGTTATTAACTGAACTTATGGATAATGCATATGATGCTTCCCAGCTTTGAAGTTAATTATATTTTACGCAACATCATGGACTTTGCCAGTAAAATTTGTTAAGGGACATGATCTGATGAGATTACCAGTTTGCGAGCCAATAATTGGTGGAACTAACATTCCCGTCCAGAATAGACGTCTGATTTGCTACATACTAACCTTTTTGTTTGTCCTTTTAAAAACAACAATTTTTTTTTATACGGTTTTTTTTTTTTCAACGTACAAAAAAAAATTGTTGTTTCATACTGGATGGGAAGGTTAGTAGATACGTTTAAAAACAACAAGTTGATTGAGTCTATATTCTTATCTTTTGCATGAATTAACTGTGGAGAACGTACTGCTGGTTACTTATATATACAAGAAAGGAAAAACTCTTTCAGGCTGCAATTATATATAGGGAAGTGAAATCCACTTCCCATTTTACAATCAATAGTTAATTTTTTCATCTTTGATTGTAGTTTTTATAAAGATACAAAAATTAATTAAGTTACTCAAAACAAAATTGAAGTTACTAAAAAAGAAAAAATGGAGTGTATATTGTAAAATAAGGAATGTAAATTTCAATCCTCTATATATAAGTTGTTAATTTTGATATATGGGGTTTTGAATTTTGATCGATGGGTCATAATTTTTGCATATATTACGTGACATTAAATTCAAATCTAATTGATAAAGAATAACTAATTTCATTGATAAAACTCATACGACTGTACTAGGTCAAGCTAGAAGGATCTCAAGATCCTCCGATTACATCCATTGCCTAATTTAGTCATTACTACATCCTAAAAAAGAAACTACAAAGACAAAGTCCATAAAAGAAATGTAACAAAAGAAATCTAACTAATGCGCGCTCTTACATTAACCCTAAGCCTCTTGGGAGCATTCTAGCAACAAAAGAAAACTAGGGTAGGAGCTGGCGGACCCACCTACACCGATCCACCTGTTTCAGGCATTTCTCCCGCCCCTTGCTCACTAGGACAGCGAGCACCGCAGCGGTTGATCATGGAGCATTCCCGACAACACCCCAACAGCTGCTCATAGTGAAACTGCAGAGTGAACACATCCGCCGGAGAGACACGACACGGCCATCCAGACAAATTGGGTCATTCAGAGGAAGAGTGACTTTGACATATAGTTACTACACCATATCGGATCCCGGGGTCATCAACTTGTAGGACTGGAATAATCGTCTCGTCGATCAAACTAGCAATCGTAGAGGTCATCAAGCTTTGAGGCAAGCCCTAGATCTCCATCCAAATCCAAACAAAGTCTAATGGAACAGCAGCTATATCCGAGAAACTGTCATAGTCATTGAGAATGATCATCGATTGCCCTCTGAAAACCTCACAGGCATCCTTTCTTCACACGTCCAATATCACGTTTGTTGGCAAACGTAAAGATGAAGTGATCTCCTCGAGCCTGCACATCCATTGGCAACGAGAGGCGCCACATGGAGCGGACTGCACTCCGGAAAGAATCCAAGATCACCAGTCGGGCACTGTTCAGTCGTCCAACCAGGAAGAACTGAGGTGCAAGAAACCTTTTTCCAGGGTAGCGAAGATTGTCGAGGTCTATTGGCTCTTCATAGTCTTTGAGCGATAGTTTCGTTGCGAGTCGGACAGTCATTGATGCAAGGAAGACATGCATGAAAGACGGCGCCGCACAACTAGTTCTCAAAACCCTAACCCTAGACGAGAGCGAGAGAGAAAGTCGCAGTATATATATATTAAGAATAACGATATTTAAAATATTACAAATTTGTTAAAATATTTTTAATTTACGGTGCCTCAACTTAACATATTAGATTATTAGATCACTGGTGGATCTACATACATCATGGGGTGGGCTCAAGCCCGCCCGAAAATTTTGGAGAAAAAAATTTCTATATATAGTGTCAACAAAATGTTATCGTCTTGATGTTAAAGCCCACCCAAAAATAATTAGGAATATGTTTTTAGTCTCCTCTCCATCATTTTTATCACTAATCAGCGATTGAGTCCTCGTTTTCTTCTTCACTCAGGTTTCTCACTCTCGTTATCATAGCCAGTAAGCCCCTGCTTGTTCTCTTCTAAATACTCTCGCCTCCCGACGTCCGTGGACGACAATACAGAATGATATTTTTTACATTTGTGCATGGTTGTACCAAAAAAATTTTTTGGTTTCGCTCAAAAGAAAACACTTGAATATGTAGCCCACTCCAAATTCAAATCATAGATCCGCCAATTAGATAACAGACAAAAATACTTTAGTAGATCAAAAGTAAAATTTAAAATCTCTAGCTTTGTTGTAGAGAAACTGAAATTGAGAGGAAATCGCTGTGTATTCTCATTGATAATAGGGGCCTCTTTATATAGAGGATTACAATGCATAGAATCTCAATCATACAAGGAAAGTAATTCTACATTGATTAGGATTCTAGATCCTTCTAATTAAATCCTATTACCACTAGGTCAAGTAACCTAGAGTTTGGGCTAAACACAAATTAGGTTTTCCTTGAACACTCCCCCTTGTGTTGCCCAAACGCGGTGCTTCTCTCGTTGCCTCGTTAAAAACCTTGCCGAGTAACAAAAACCCAGTGGGACAAAAATAACCTCGGTCGAAGGGGAAAAAGAGCACAACACACCCTTCACGTTTCGAGACCATACATGTAGACATCTCCCCCTGATGTCTGCATCTCCCCCTGATGACTACGGTCATGGGAGTTCGGATAACTTCCGTAAACGATGCTACCAACATGTTTCTCGAAAGTGGAATTTAGGCAATGACTTAGTGAGCAAGTCTGCCACACTGTCCTCAAATCGAACCTAGTTCATTTTGATCTTGAGGAGAGTCTGTTGTTGCTGATTAAGCTTGGTGTTGTCGCTTTGATGTAGCCTTGCTTCATTTGTTCAAAACAAGCTGCATTATCCTAAATGCTCGTAGGCTCATCTATGGTAGACTTCAAACCACAATTGTTCGAACATGCGTAATTATGGATCCAATCCATATACATTCACGAATCTCTTCGTGAAGAGCAATAGTCTCTGCATGGTCCGAAGATATAGCGACTAGGGTCTATTCTGTAGACCTCCAAGATATCGCAGTCTTTACCCATGGTGAACACTTAACCAGATTGGGAATGACCTTTGTGTGGGTTAGAGAGATACCCAACATCAGCAAAACCTTCCAAAACACATGTTGTTTTGGGATGGGGATAGAGGACGCAGGCCAGTGTTGGCGGCGTTCCTGGTGTGTGATGGGTCCGAATTCATCATCTCTTTGTAGGGATAGAACAAGCCCATATCAATCATACATCTCAAGTATCAAAAGATATCTTTTACACCAATCCAATGGCGTCGCGTTGGCGCAGAGCTATATCTAGCTAACAAGTTCATTGTAAACGAGATTTCCGGTCTTGTGCATTTAGCTAAGTACAACAATGCGCCTATTGTACTTATGTAAGGCACTTCCGCCTTTAGCACATCTTCGTCATCATCCTTTGGACGAAGAAGATCCTTTTCAGGATCAAGACTACGGACGATCATGGGGGTGCTTGAAGGTTTGACCTTGTCAAAATGCCTAAGCATCTATCAACACGATGCTCAAGTTCCAAACCGAGACATAATCGTGTTCTCCCAAAATCCTTCATCTCAAAATCGGATTTCAAGTGTTCAGCGGTTTCCCTTAACTCTTTAAGGGCTTCTAATGAAGATTATGTCCAACATGAACCGCGATAGAATCCGAAACTTGTTATGGAAACGCGTGGGCATATCCCTTCCTAATCAAGTAGTCACTTTAGTGAGCGTTTCAACCTCTTTGTAAACGCGCTCCGTGGTCTAGAGCCACTTGACTTGGGTAAATGAAGTTCACCATGAACCTTCATGTACATTCCGTATCTAGATCCCCATAGAGATACGTAGTGACCACATTTGTAAGCTGCATGTTTAGTTATTCGGAAACTACCAAACTGACAAGGTAGTGGAGTGCAATGACATCCATTACGAGAGAATATGTCTCATCGTAGTCGATTCCAGGGCGTTTTGTGAGAAGCCTTGCGCCATAAGGCGAGATTGCCATCTCTTTTTCTCATCACGCTTTCTAACGAAGACCCATTAGTCAACAGGTTTTATGTTAGGAGGTGTTGACATCGCTAGCTCAAAAACCTTCCTCTTCGTTAGAGAATCCAACTTAACCTGGATCGCATCTTTCCATTTGGGCCAAATCTCTCTACGTTGGCATTCATTCATCAACGGAGCGTGGTTCGATATCATCGGACTCATGCGCAACGAAATGCGTGACTACATCATCAATTATGATGGAGTTTTTATCCCACGTCTCATGTACACTAGTGTAAGTTTTCATAGAGCTCTATATTCTCAGGAATAGGGTTCTGACGTTGAGGCGTCCCCCAACGATAACCATAACCCGGAAGATACTCATGAGACGGACTTTGAGTGTCGATGATCAAAGGATTGGAATGTGCCAAAATATCCTTCGAACCCACGGGCCTCCCACGCATCTAGCTGGGGCCATGGCCTATAACGCCAGAGTGCCACTCTCATTGGCGTTGGCGCCATGCCTACCTCCGTGTAGGGTGGCGCTACGTCCTCTCGTAGGGACGTCCATCATTGCAGGCATGTTTGCAGCATATTTGTGTGATCTCGTCACTTTAGTAGGGATCGAGATGAGACATAGTGGGGACAGGCCACGACAATTCCTGTCGTTCCTGCTGAACATCTGTGTTCTTATCTCCCCCTAACGACGGGAAGACTGTCTCATCAAAGTGACATCCGCAAATCTAGCGGTAAGGAGATCGCCTAGCAAGGACATTAAGTGGCGGACGATAGTTGGAGTCGCAAAACCAACGTAGTTGCCCATTCGTCTATGAGGACCTATCATAGTGAGCTGTGGCAGCGCAATTGTCACATAAATGGCTCACTCAAATGTGCGTAAGTACAAAATACTTGTACCCAGTCACTAGCTGTAACGCAGAGAGACATTGAGTGGCAATGGGTCGTAGACGAATTAGCATAGCTGCATCACCCCAAGCGGATATAAGGAGATTGGTGCGCATTACCAATGTCTTGACTACCATCGTAGTCGTTTCCGCGAGACCATTTGGGTGTGTACAGGAGAATATGATGTCCAACATCAGTCTCATTGCAATATCCATCGAAAGTCGTCGATGTAAACTCACTAGCATAGTCAAATCCAATTGACTGAATAGGATGATTCGGGGAGTGAGCCCGTTGTCATATGATGTGTGCTAGGAGTGTTTCATAAGCAGCATTACAAGTGGACAATGGCACAACACGTGACCAGCGTGTTTGCATGTCAACCAACAGCATGAGATATTTAAACGTCCGCAAGTTGGGTGAATGAGTCCAGAGAATCCCTACGGATTCTATGTAAGAACATAATGAGTATTTTCATATCCTTTGCATAGGACGGTCTCAGCCCTAATTTTCCTAAGGAAATGGCTTTGTAAAATGAGCGAGAGGCCTTAGAAGCAACCAAGGAGAGTTTTGGTTGGGCCTGAGCGTTTGAAACGCATATTGAAGCAAGTTTGTGACTACATCACCCATCATGGTGTCATGATCATGGGAAGTGGCATCCATGGCGTTATAACCATTGGGATTGACATCCATGGCGTCATGGCCATGGCGTCATGGCCATGGGTAGCGCCAAATATGGCGTTGTCACAAGGGACGTGAGCGGCCGTATGGCGCTCCAAGACAGCTGCAGCGCCAGATGCTGCAATTGTTGCGGTCTTGCTAAGTCCAGGAATCAATTTTTGATTCTTGCTTCATTTCGCTCGAGGGTGTCCATGTGAAGTCTTTATTAGACGGATCACCATATCATGACCAGGGTGACTTATCCTGTCGAGACAAAGCCAATATGTGTCTAAATCCAAGAGATCTTCTCTCATAACTTTATTGGATTTAATGGCTCGAATAGTGACATAGAGTCCACTAGAGACACATAAACTTCTCTAAGATGCGCCATCGTTCGCAATCATTAGAGGCATTGCAAATGAACTCATTTCTGTTCTCTACATGCGTTTTCGCATGGAATCCGTTGGCTATCCATAGGTGCGAGTTGCCCTAGGAGCGTAGAGAGTGTTTGTGACATTAATCAAGGTGCCATTTGGCAAAGAGAACTTGGGCTATTCCATGTCCTTGAATTAATACTGATGGCCCAGCCATCGTAGTCACAAGGTAACATGCTCATGAATCAAAATGGAGTCATAATGAAAAAAACTCAAAATTTTATTCATAAGCCAACGGAGTACATCATTGTCTCTTAACCATTAGGAGAATCTAATCCAAATGCTAGCTAATGCAAAACAATGGTAGTCGTCTAACTTCTTTCGGTAATTCCAAAATAAATGTGACCAGGTGAGTAGAGAGATGTCGGTGGAGCAAGGCTCGCTTAAGTACCACTAATCTCAAAACCTTCCTAGACATCACATTTACGTTGAGTACGCCTACTTTGAAGAAAGACTAAAGCATTGGCATCTACTACAAAAATGATATGGCAATTGCCTACATCTCTTGGAAAATAAAGACTTAAACAGAATTGGCGATCTATTGATCCTAGCCAGATTTGTAGTCTTGAACCCTTCACTCTAGATCATCTTCTTGATCTTCTTGTTCCACATAGTGAGCTTCTCTTGCTTCACAATATGCTTTGTAGGCGGTGACAATTTCTTCACGAGCTCTACAAATGTGTGCCCAATGATCAGACACTCCACATCGGGAACATACATCTCTTTGCTCAAACTCCATTGATTGAGGCGCTTTGAAAGCGTCATTTAGATGGCTCTTAGTGTTGGTGGCGCCACCAACATGGCCAGAGGCTTTGCCTCCCTCTCTCTTCCCACGTTGACCTCTTCGGTTCCGTGTTCGCCTATATTGGCGGTTACCTTCCCAAGTAGAGCGATTATATGGACCAGAACGTCCAGAAGTATCCCTAAGATTAGGGTTTCGCTCTTAGCGCCTTCTCTTAGGGGCGCGACTATAATTGGATTCCGGAATATGCCCTATTTCCACGGATCTCGAATTATAGTTCTTCACAAGTATGTTGTCATGCTTTTCAGCGACATTCATGGCTCCAATGAGCTCATGAAACCTTGTGATCCGTCCTGCACCAATATCGATTCGATAGTTCTTAGCAACCATCAATGCAGGGACGGGGAAGGTAGAGAGAGTCTTCTCAATCAACATTGCATCTGTGATCTCTTTACCACAGAATTCCATTAAGGATTTAATGCGAAGTGCTTCCGAGTTGCAGTCAATAACTGACTTGAAATCACAGAAGCGGAGGCTATGCCATCTCACTTCTAGGTCAGGAAGCAAGGAGTCACAGACGTTGCCAAATCTTTCTTCGAGTGAGACCCACAGACTTCTGGGGTCTTCTTCATTCATACACTCGTACTGGAGCGAATCATCCATATGACGAGTCATTAGGATGATGGCTTTCGCCTTATTTGCCTCTAAGGCTGCTCTATTTGCTTCCAAAGCTTGAGCTTGCTCAACAGTTAGCACGTCCTGGCTAGGCTCGAGAATCGTATCCAAGATTCCATCGGCCTTGAGATGCTGGCGAACATCACGAACCCATCTGTGATATTCAGAGCCGGTTGTTCCCAATGGAGCAAAGTCCAATTTGTTCAGGTTATTCATCCTGAAAGAGAACAAGAAAATAAGGTTAGTTTCGGAGCGAAAAAGGCTACCACGAAAAACTATAAAATTTCTGAGCGTAGTCGCTTCCAAGAAATTAGGGATTTTCTGAGCGTAGTCGCATCCAAGAAAATCCGATTCCAAGAGGGGTTTTTGGATTAGATCGAAACGACGATGTAAGTGGTCGATCGTTTTCTTCTCAACAAACTCTAAGTTTGGAGGACTCTACAAGCTCTAAGCTTGGAGTGAGCACGAACCCCCACAGTTCGGCTTTTGGTCTCCCCTATGAAGAAGAAAGGGGGGTAGAAGAAGGGATGTTGGAAGTCCCCGAGAAAAAGAAGAAGAAATTGAAAAACTTCAAAAAACGGGAACTTTTAGAAAAGTTTACCTTGAAAAATAGCCGGAAAACTTGACCGGAAAAGACGTTGAAGATGGCCGGAAAAAGGTCGCCGGGGATCGCCGGAAAAGTGGCCGGAAACTGGTGGCCGGAGGTGGTGGCCGGAGCTAGGCTGGGCGGTGCAGGGCTTGTGCGGAGGCGTGCGGGGCTGCTGCAGGGCTTGTGCAGGGCTGCTGCAGGGGCTGTGCAGGGGCTGTGCGGAGGATGTGCAGGGCCTGTCGGCAGTGGCTGCGCAGGGGCTCGGCAGGTGTCGGCAGATGTCGGCAGGTGCGTGCGGGGCTGTCGGCAGATGTCGGCAGGTGCGTGCGGGGCTGTCGGCAGGGGCAGGCACTCGTCTCGGCAGGTATCGGCAGATGCGCGCAGGCTCTCGGCAGATGCGAGCAGGCTCTCGGCAGATGCGCGCAGGCTCTCGGCAGATGCGCGCAGGCTCTCGGCAGCTCCTCGGCAGATACTCGGCAGATGCGCGCAGCTTCTCGGCAGGGACTGCAGGGGCCAGGCACAGGAGGCAGAGGCCGGTTCAGTTTTTCCGACGGCCGGTTCAGGTTGATTCCGGCCGGTTCCGGTGGTTCCGCCGCCGGTTCTGGGCTCCTTGGGACTGGGGCTTCGATATGTAGGGTGGTGGTTTCAGGATTTCGAAGGTTACGAAATTAGGGTTTTCAGGGTTAGGGCTTCGTGCTGATAACGTGTTGTAGAGAAACTGAAATTGAGAGGAAATCGCTGTGTATTCTCATTGATAATAGGGGCCTCTTTATATAGAGGATTACAATGCATAGAATCTCAATCATACAAGGAAAGTAATTCTACATTGATTAGGATTCTAGATCCTTCTAATTAAATCCTATTACCACTAGGTCAAGTAACCTAGAGTTTGGGCTAAACACAAATTAGGTTTTCCTTGAACAAGCTTAAAATTATTAACAATAAATGAAGAGATCCAAATGTGTCCACAAATCTTAAACCTCATAATGACCCATCCAATATTCGACCCCAGAGGCGTAGTGTAATCATGGATTGATGAATATAGCTAAGGATGCAAGCAGGGGGATGTGGGGTAAGAACCGTAAGACAAACCTAATTACCTAGAAACCTAAAAGCAGTACAGACACCTATAGAACTTTGTTAGTACATTAACAGAGGATCAGCTTGCAAGATCTTGCTGTCCCCCCTCACTGTTCCCCATCGATATTTCTCCTCGCGCAGTCCCATTTATTTCTGCCCTTTTCGGCCATGTCTGTGTTTTTAGGGCAAAAACAACCACATGAATATAAATGTCGACACGCAGCACTACTGGCATAGCTAGCCACTTCTTGTCGTACTTGTACATTTAAATAGTGTACTAGCAGTCTTAAAACACACGTGCACGCGATTGATCGAAAATTTTACACTCATGAAGTGATCGATCAAGACAGATCAATGATAATAATATTGCAACTGGCTATGGTAGGTTATTAAACTACTATCCGATTTTGCATTTAATTGTCATCGTTAGAGGAATAAGAGAGTATTCAATGCACCGACGTACGTACATGACACGCTAGAAAGTAGCACGCAATTTAACCCTGCAAAATGTAGTTGTCAGTATAGGATAAGCAGGGATCGTTCATTCCGGGGATTGAGGGTACTCCTGTAATTGTGTAAACAGATAAAGAATTAAAATAATAAAGTATTATTTACAAAAATAATTAAAAAGTCACAAAAACGTGACTGCAGCTCCTACTGAACCGCAGTCGAAAAACAAACTAAAAACCTAACTAAAACAACCCAGAAAAATACGAAAATTTACAGAAGTATACTAGACACGTAAAGTGTCTAGCACACAAAATTTGGGAATTTTTGGAGTTGATTTGCTATGGAAATAAAATACAGAAAAACAGAGAACAGAAAGAAAAACGAAACTGAAGCAGATTTGAAGTTGGTTGATATCAAGATAATGAAACTAGCTAGGAAGGAAGTATCCACCCCTAACAATCACACACAACACACTTTGTCCAATTTATCACCAATTAACTTAGTTGAAGATACTCAGATTGGCTCGGTACGCTTGAACACAACCTATTACTCTTTCTTACCTTGTACGCTAGGCAGGAAGTGCTCTACACCTAGACTATTCCCAAGCAATGCAACCTAAAGGTACGTTTATTAGATTAAACATGCAGAGATCATTAAGTTTTAAAAGAGTTTGAGCAATCACTAGGCATCGCAAATAACTTAGAGCCTTGCTAAACCTAGGGTTTTGTTTACTTGCTAGTGAAAACTACCAATTACTTCTCTAGATAATTTGAGGAATCCAACTATTGATCCAGGCATCAAACAATCAAAGTATTAGAACCCTAGCATGCATACTAAGTAGTCCTCCAAAGCATACAAACATAGAATTCATCAATGAGAAATCGGTAAACAAAACCTCAACTTTATTAATTGAAAACAAACCGAAAATCAAAGCATGTTATGGATCATGTCTAGGGGCTTCAACAGCTCCCTAGCTACTGGAAATTTAGTTACAAATAATTGGAATCAAAAACACAAAGGAGATCATGAAAAAGGAAGACAACAAAAATCAGAAATTGGGAAAAATACGATCAACGATCGATCTTTGAGAAGCAGTGATCGATCGTTTCTGGTGTGATTTTGCAGTCTTGCTTCTTCTTCTTCTTTTTCTTCTTTGGTGTGTCTCTGGTTCTTTTTTATGTGATCTGGTCTGTATGTGGTTGGTCACTCTATTTATAAAACATGGAAGGAGGCCCCTTTATGTAGGAGTTGCAAGTTTCAAGGGCACTCTTGCAATTAGGCCAAGCTTGTTTACTTGTTCTATTTGATTTTCTCTTCTTAGGCTGAATTCTTTGACTTGTAGATCCTTTACAGCTGATATAAAACATGCTAACAGCTCATATAAAACGTGTATAACTCAGCAAAGGATCCCCAAGAAGCCTCAAAAACAATCTGCCAAGAGATAAGGAAGGTGACTTCCTTATCTGCCTCACTTAGGATTGCCTTTTTAGCCCTTCTTTTAACTCGGTTTCATTTCAGCTTTGAGTCTGATTTTTAACAAGATACAAGCCTTGATGTTGATCTTTAAGAGTGTATAAAGATCTTCTAAAAATCCCCACAACATGCTGCCCAAAAGCAGCCTTGAAAAGCCTTCAAGATAAGGTCTGTCAGAAATTTCCAGATTTTCCTTATCTTCTGGTCAATTTTATGGGCTTGTACACCGACCTTGTAGCTATCTTTCTGAACGTTTCTTAGGCCTATAATGCCCTATGATATCATTTATTGACGTCCAAACAATAACCTTCCAAAAGACTTTCCAAGAAAGTCTCCAAAAGACAGCTCCAATATGCTTCATAGATAAGACTGAAGGTGAAAAGCTGATCAGGATGCCTACTTTGTGCAACGTTTCTGACTTGATCCTTGACTATTATGACCATTTGATTTGGCTTTATTGTAGTGAAATATCTGGTTTTCAAATGTAGTCAAGAATTACTGCCATGGTGCACTCAAAATATCTTCAAAATGGGGTCCAAATATAGAAGAAAATAAGGCAGATTCCAGTTTTCATATTTTGCTTCTCAGCAACTGTTTTGCACGAAGTTTTCCACAAGCTTCCCTTCTTGTTTCTGACCACATAAATGGTTGTCCTTCATCTTTTGCATCAGTATTATACATCTGAGCCCTAACTTGCCACAATTGAGCTCCTATTTTTCCATGGTTGATCCACAAACCTCCTAAGAAAATAACAAAGTTAGTTTGATCTTTTTAACGAAATAACTAAGCAAAAGTGTAAAGGATTAAACTATAAATTCGTCGCATTTTATGCTCCTATCAGTACACTTATATCAATAGTAATGAACGGTTGGATAACATCAAGTATATTTATTGGGGCTGTGACCACTTACCCAATTTCAGCTTCAAAATTGCCCACTTACTCCACTAAGAGTTTTTTAACCCCATTTACCCAATCTAACAGCTATTGACAGTTTCGCCCTTATTTTAATTCATAAATTACACTCCCCCTCTCTCTCTCTCTCTCTCGCTCTCTCATCCCCTCCTCACCCAGACCACCGTCAACGATATCTCTCTCTCTCTCTCTCATCCGCCTCCTCACCCAGACCACCGTCGTCGATCTGCCTCCTTTGCGGCTTCTCGGCCATCACCGCTGGCTACTCCATCATCAAGCCCAGGCAACCATTCATGTCCCCATCAGAAGCAGCACCGGACACCGTGCCAATCACTAAGTCAAATCATCAAGCCCAGGCAACCATTCCTGTCCCCATCAGAAGCAGCACCGGACCACCGTGTCAATCACTAAGTCAAACCACAAATCTGGAGATCAACGTCGACCTCAAACACGAAAGCCCGACCTTGACCCGATTCCAAATCCGATTAGACAGCCCGAGACGCCGAGACCACCTTGAAAGGGAGCCAACCCAAGGTCCTCAATCCCAGGTTTGCGATTTTGCTGTTGGTGTTTGATTCCGAGGATGAGCTTGTGCTTCTTCTTGGCGCGCTCGTCGTCGTCGTCTGGCGGAGGAGGAGGAGGGGCCGGCTTCACACTCTTGGGTGCCCATAGCACTTTTTTTTTTTTTTTTTTATACACTGTGAACCCCGAGAATGAGGAAGGAATTGCAATGTAACTGTGGGGTTTGTTTGATGGTCTACTGGGGGCAGTAGACACATTATTGGCCCCCAGTAGACTTTGATATGAGGGACATGGATCACTATAGTGTGGTGTTTTGATAAGTTACATGTTGTTTTCTGTGTATTAAAGTCAAATTATCTGTGAATCATACAAAATTGTGCATTTTTGGCCCCCAGTAGACACATTATTGGCCCCCAGTAGACTTTGAAATGAGGGACAGGGATCACTATAGTGTGGTGTATTGATAAGTTACCTGTTGTTTTCTGTGTATTAAAGACAAATTATCTGTGAATCATACAAAATGGTGCATTTTTGGTGGTCTATTGGGAGGCAGTAGAGACATTGGACTTTGTATTGGGGGGCAATAATATGATTATTGGGAGCCAATAATATGATTATAAATTGATCAATTGTTCCTGTAGTGTATTCATTTTGGTTTTGGGAGTTCATACAATTCACTGGACGGCAATAATATGATTTTTGGGAGGTAATAATATGATTACTGGGGGGCAGTAATATGATTACTGGGGGGCAATAATAGCCGGATTCCGGATTCCAGTCATCGGTCGCCGGATTTCGGTTACCGGTTCCTGGAATCCGGTCATTGGTCGCCGGAATCCGGTCACCGTTCGCCGGAGTCCGGTCACCGGTCGCCGGAGACCGCGCCGGCCACTGGTCACCGGAGCACAACAAGGTGGAAGGTGACTTCTCTCTCTAAGTGAGAAAGAAGGAGAGGGCAAAAAAGTCTCAAAAAAAAAAAAGAAAAAAGAATTAATTGGGTAAAGGGGAAATAATCCCTTAGAGTGTTTTGGGTAAATGGGGTTAAAAAACAGTTGGTGGAGCAAGTGGGCAATTTTTAGCCTAAAATCGGGTAAATGATCATTTTCCCATATTTAGTTTTGTTATTAACTACTATCCGATTTTGAGATTTACATTATATTGACTGTATGGTCAAAAACCAAAGAAAAACGGATCTATTATGTAATCTTGTTTCTATGAAGGTACATAATCCTTTTACCTGTAAGGTCGATCGAAACAATATTAGTATTGACAAATCTTAACGACTTGAGAGAAATGAAGAAAACCACACTCAACTTCTTTAACCCATTGAATTGGTAGCAACTAATCAGTCTTCTATTAATTTTAAGGATGAGATGTAAATTATTCGATAAAATACATCAAAAAAGATCAACCTGAGTAAGCATGGGCAAGGCCGCAAGGGAAAATTCTTTTAAAAACTTCTTCTCTTGACGAGAAATCATGTATTTATTAATGAATTAATCCCATATATTACTCCATGGACAAGCCCAAATTGCTTACAAGCTAGGAATGACCAGGGCTAGGATGGAGCTTTCACTACTAAAAACAATTGCATTTGCTTCGGCAATTTACGACGGCATTGGTTTCCGTCGCAAAAACCTAGCATTGGCGACGGGATACACGACGGCGGCTTTGCCGTTGCATATATTTGGGGAGTGTGCTACGGCAATCAAATGCGGTAGCAGGATTAAGGATGGACACGACGTCGTATTCTGATTAATGTTTATTCAAGAGGACTCGGTTCATATCTACGCCTCTACCGTAGCGCTCTCTTTCTCTCTCTCTCTTGATGCCAACGTCCTTTCGCCATTACCTGTGGCCGGGCTCCGACATCATTTTCAGATCTGTGGCAAGCCTCCTCTAAATCGTTATCTGCTTCACACTCTTTCTATTAGAGTTGGATCTCGAAATACTTCGCCTTTTTTTTTCTTTCAGATCTGTGGTAAGCACTTTGCGAAATTTCTCTGTTTGGATTGGGTGTTTCATGTTCTAGAGCACGTGGGTTTTCTGGGACTTGTACTAAAAAGCATAGCTTGCTTCATTCAGTTGCCTCAAACCCAGCTGCGAGCTCTGGGAATAGAGAAACCTTGGAACTCTCCTTCTGCCAAAATGGGTACCTCCTCCTCTCTTCTTCTCTCATTCTCATTCCACTTTTCGATTTCTCCACTTCCTTTCAGTCATGGGTACCTCTGATTTTGTTCAAATTCTTTCAGTTTCTGTTCAGATTTTGATTTTCTGTGAGGCTAATCTTGAAATTTGGTATGATTTCTTAAGTATCTCTCTAGATTCCATGCACAAGAGATGTGCCACTAGAGGCAAGAAGAAGGCGTGGAGAAAGAATCGAAAGTAAGATTTTTGCTCTGAAGTATAGGAATTAATTGGGTCACTATTTAATCCGCACTATTTCTGAAATTGAATTTCATTGGCATCCTTATTTGTTTATATTTTTTTCTTTATCAGATGGTTACATCGTCTATGGCATTTAACATTTGTGTTAATTTAGTCCAAAATGCAATATGTAGCTGCTAGTTTATAAAATCGGGGGAAGATGATACATGTACTAGCCTTTATATACAGAAAATGCAGCTAGAGTGAGAAATTTTGATTCAATTCTGTGAATTAAAAATTTTGGGTTGGTTGAACAATTTAGGTTTTAATTTCTCAGTATTGTGTTTTGATAATCTTCTAAATTTTTTTACAGATCTTTATTTACGTTTGAGAAATATTCCCTCCTTCTTTGTCTCTCTCTTCTACCGAAACATTATGATAACCACTCAAGCAACTTTCGCTGGTGATGATATATACTAGGTATGCCTTTTCCTTTTAGGCGTTTTATTTAATTTCTTATCTATTTTCATATAGGATTTCTGTCTAAGTCTCAGTTGGCTATTTGTATTTGCTAGTTTAGTTTCAAGTTCTAGCGTCTTCGTTTTTCATTTGCATGAAATTCATATATAATGTTTGGGGTTTGTTTATTTAGTTGTTTGGAAGAGTGGTGTCGAAGTGGAAGCTTTTTGCTAAAAACTTTTCAGGTTAGCATATCTATGTGAGCATTGGCAAGGATACCAAATTATGAATTGAGGTCGCTAGTCTTGCTATATATGAGTTGCTTTAAAAATCAATTGTCTTCATAATGAGAGATGAATATGTTGTAACTATCAATTGTTTTGATATTATATGGTAAGATTTCAGTAGAGGAACTTGTTCAAACATATATATTGTGTGGTGCCATATGTTTTTCGTTCTTTTTGGCAGCAGTTATACTAAGTTTTCTATTGTTAGTTTCAGGGACATACAAATTTGGGCAATATAATGAGAGGAATTGGATGATATGGCAGCTCATGTGCAGGTATATGATTAAGATATACAAGGCTTATATATATGAACCCGAGTAAAAGGAAAACTATTACTAAGCTACCTTGTTATGTAGATTACTTGATTAATTGAAGAGTAATGCTCTCTTCAGTACTTTCCTTTCAATTTCAAACATTCTTTCTTTTTTCAGTATAGATTATTTTTTTACAAAAAGGGTTCTCGATTTAGTCATTGTGTTAGTGTGCTGGATTTAATGATGTTCTGTTATTGTTTTGTATCTCTATGTTACTAGTTGGTGGTTGGTCACTTAATAAAGAAATAACAATATTACCGGTCTTTGCTTGTGCTTGCTACTATTGTGAATATGCCTTTTAAGCTGGCCCTTCTAATTAGTTGTCATTAACACACAAGTTTCACCAAGTTATAAAGGAATTACTTCCAACTGTCTCTTACTCAAGGCGAGTCTATATATTTATAAGTTTTATGATCCTGTCTAATTGAATCAAATTTATATTGATATATTTTCTTGCTAAATTGAAATTGTGCTGCATAACCTCTGAGATGTAGAATTTACTAAAATAGACTTCAGGCAGTACCGTTGTCAGGCATTGCATACTTGAAAGTTGAAATTGCTGTCAAACATTTACTTATGTGAGTCGGTAATCATTTTCTTGTACTATGAAACAATGGGGCTGCTTGAAAGTTGATATATATAAACCCCATCTGACATTGATAGGTAATGGGACGATCCTCTCCTAATGATAAGCTTCTGCTTGTTCTAGCGCTAAGGAGAAGGGGACATGTTGTTGCTGTTACTGGTGATGGCAATAATGATGCTCCTGCACTACATGAGGTTTGATTCTTTTTGTACTTTTATTTTAATTATGTTTTTCGATTCTTTGGTAAAGTTCTATTGTCATTTTAACTCAAGTGTTCTAGGTTATAATGGGGTTTTTTTTTTTTTTTTTTTTGACCAGGCCAACATTGGTCTTGCTATGGGTATTCAAGGTTCTGAGGTTGCCAAAGAGAGTTCTGATATCATTATCTTGGATGACAATTTTGCTTCAGTTGTGAAGGTTAGTATTTATATTTAACCTTTTGTTATTATGTTTATGTTGCTCTTTAGTTTCAGCGGTCATAACTTCTCTAGTTAAAAAGTTAAAACTGTCTGTGTAGCAATATAGTGATCATGAGATTTGATATGCGTGAGGCCTGCAATTCCAATTTAAGACCGCGAGTATGAGAGAGTTGGATATGAAGAGTTTTGTTTTTTTGTTGCTGCTGTAATTATTATTTTGTTGTTATCTTTATTGTGATTCTTAATCGTATTCTCTAATGCTGA
This sequence comes from Rosa rugosa, assembly GCF_958449725.1. Classification (NCBI taxonomy): domain Eukaryota; kingdom Viridiplantae; phylum Streptophyta; class Magnoliopsida; order Rosales; family Rosaceae; genus Rosa; species Rosa rugosa. The sequence continues at coordinate 41,156,810 of NC_084823.1, forward strand.
TTCATCTATAATTGAAATTTGCTTGATTGGTGTAGGTTGTCAGATAAGGACGTTTTGTATATGCAAACATTTACTTTCATTTTCTTGTACTTGAAAGTTGATAGATACATATTATGCAGGAGGATTAGAATGGGGCTGCTCCAGCTAGAAGTGTTCTGGCGTGGATCCTAATATAAATTTGAAAGTATGCTTAGGCAGCAGCTGTGGTCGATAGTCTGGCCATCTTTTAGAAGTGAAGGTGCTGCAGTGTTGTTGCTTTGGCTGACTCGTGATTGTTGCTTGGTTATAGATGATGGGTTTCATATTGTAATTTGATATTTTTCAGTTCATAATAATTGCTATAGATGGTACTAGCTTTGGTGTGCAATTCACACCATTTTTTTTTTTTATAAATGAAATATTCTTTTGCGACGGCAAAGTATCCGTTGCAACCAATTCATCCCACTTTTTTTTTTAAAATGAAATATCTTTTTGCGACGGCAAAGTACCCGTCGCAAATAGTTTAGTCATTGCGACGGCAATAGTTTTCCGTCGCAAATACTTTTTGCAACGGAAATTTACCGTCGCAAATGGATCTTGTGACGCCACCTATTGCAACGCTAACATTTCCGTCGCAAAAGGCTCAATTTGCCGTCGCGAAAAGTTCTTGCCGTGGCAAAAGCTCAATTTGCCGTCGCAAAATAGGCGTCGCAAATGCAATTGTTTTTAGTAGTGTTTGTCCTTGCAGATTTTGTATGCACAATTATCCAAGCAAATTTCCATCTTCGACTTGTCATTGCCATATTTATACCAGTGGCAGAACCAGGATACAAAAGTGGGGTGGGCTAATCTAAGGTTGCTTATAAGATTTTTTTTTTTTTTTTGTCAATAATGTTTCTAAAAATTTGAAGACACTAAGAATTAAACAAGGAATTTACAAAAGTTCTATAAAGAAACACTTATAGAAAATTTACAAAATAATGAAAGAAAATAGTAACCAAGAAGAAGGAAGGTAGAAAAAAATAAGGGAAAGAACAATAGAAACAAGAGAAGAAAATATTGTAAGCAAAGAAGAAATGGAGAAGAAAATGGGTGAGAGAAAAAAAACAGAAAAAGAGGCTGAAAACACAAAAAAGTTGGACAAGTGGGGGATCAAACTTGTCATAGAAAGGTTACGAATACAACAACTTAGTCAACTGAACCAACTGCAGCTCCATGTAAAGGGCAACACATATATTATATAAAACATACGAATAAATTTGGGTTGGGCTACAGCCCAAACAGCCGCCAATGTGGTTCCGCCACTGATTGATACGCACAATTTTGGATGCATTGCTCATCTATTGCATTTCCACTACTACTGATGTATAGAATCACCAGGGTTACAACCAGAGAGACAACACCTTTCCACACCATCTCCTTGAAATCTCTTAAACAAACAGATTTGGTCTGCTAGTAAGCACTAATAATATATGGGGGGTTACTTTGTCTCAAGTGCTAACCAACCGCTCCACACTTAATTAATTGATTAATACATTTGATGCTTCACAGCTTTGCAGTTGGTAGTATTTTAAAGACTACATCATGTACTTTGCATGATTGGTTTGTTAGCAGAATTAGTTAAGAGACTATGAGCTAGTTTGGGATTGCTGTGACTTTTAAAAAAAATTGATGCTGCTGTGTTATGAGAATAATCAGCTGCGAATTAAAATAGTTTCGTGTTTGGTAAATAATATTTTTAAAAGTGTTGTCAGTACGTAAAACAACTACAAAGTGTGTTTTGATCTACAACAGCTTCTAAAAGCAACCTCTAGGCTGCTTCTAAAATCTGCTGCTAGTGACCTATAACTTTCAATTAAAGCTGTTTTTTATTTATTTACCAAACACAATAAAATCTAAAATTTTGAACAAAAGCTGATTTTTTTTTAAAGCGAAGCAATCCCAAATGGGGCCTATATCAAAAAAAAAAAAAAAAAAAGAATTTGTTAAGAGAGACACACACTGATACCATTTTGCGTATCAGTAATTGGTGGAGCTCTAAGAATAGGCGTCTGATTTATTCCTTTCAAAATTACAATAAGTTGATCAAATCAATGTGCTTTATCTTTTGATGTAGGACGAGAATGAACTCAATTTAGTCGGAAAATCATAAAAGCAAAGAAGCGGCATAGAATAGAGTGATTGGAAAATAAGTATCTCACGTGTAATGAGGTTACTAGCTGCTGGAATACTAAAAAAGATTTGGTTTTGGACTTTTCGAGCTTCTCATGTGAAAAGTCAGGTCTTGATTGTGAATCAGATTAGATTATCTTTTAGTCAGAATGTCCGTTTGAGATGCATGATACCTTTCCAAAATGGGAATGACGAGATCTTCAAGACTCACTTAAGTAAACCCTAACAAATTTAGGCCAAAATATATCGTCTTAATTATCCAATTTGGAATTTAATATTTTTAGGCTAGTTTTACATTTGTTTTAGGATTCTTTTATTTTTTAGGTTTTTAGTTTCCTTTTTAATTTGGATTCTTTATGATTCCTTGTTAAATTATGATTATGATTAGATTATGACTTGGATGGCTATATAAACACCATCATGCTATGTCTTAAGATCAATTTATCATATCAAATTTAATAAAAATGAGAGTTTGTTCTCAAATTCTCTAGTGGACTCCAAATTTATATTTTTAGGGTTTATTGCTTGTAAACCTAGGTTACTTCCGACTGTGTCAGGTGGTATCAGAGCAGGTCTTCCCTATCTCTTTTATTTACCTTTGTTATCAATGGGTGACGAATGTGTTGCTTCAGTTACAAATCCGCTTTTGCCGCATCTATTACCGCAGCCTTTACTGCTACCATCAAAATCTTGAACAATCAGATGGAAGAATTTGTGGAATGTTGGAAGGAAGGAACAACAGTAACCGTAACAGAGGCGGGGAAGGACAACATGCTAGGGCTCCACATGGTGGTGGAGGTGATGTTGATTATGATTCCGAGAATCTCATAACCAAGGCTAATATTCCTTACTTTTCTGGTCACATAAGCGTGGAGGAATTTCTGGATTGGCTTTTTTGAGGTTGAAGGTTCTTTAATCTAATGGATGTCTCGGAGAAAAAGCAAGTTAAGATGGTTTACCGAAAGCTGAAGAAAGATGATGTTTATTGGTGGGATCAGTTGCAAAGGTCTCGTCAGAGTTAAGGAAAAGAGCTTGTTGTTCGGACATGGCGCAAGATGAAAGGTCTTCTTAGAGAAAAATTTATGCCTAGAGATTTTTTGATCAAGAATTATCCTCCTAAGGTTGAGAAGAAGTTAAAGTCCAAAGAGTTTTCTTTGCCCGTTGAGATTAATAATGTATCTGAAGAAAAGTCAGAAGAATTTCTAATGGAAGAAGCTCCACAAGAAATCACCCATGATGACCAAGAAGAGGTTAAAGATAAAATTTCTCATGCAGACATGGTTATTAGTAATGAAGAAGTCTTGAAACTTGAAATAAATCATTCAGAACGAGATGCATTCAAGAATGCAATGAGAGCCAAGAAGAATCTACTAAGGTTGCCTATGAGAGCCAAAATGCATATGACAGATTTTTTGCGTTGGATTCATGATTGTGCCATCAAAATTTGCAAAGATTAGGCCAATGACTCAAAGGTTCAAGTGTCTAATTTTTTATCGGGTTTGTTGTCTACCGATTCTTGTCTTTTATTCAAAGGGAACTCGAGGGCGAGTTCTTTCATAGTGGAGGAGAATGAATCTAATTTAGCCAGAAAACCATAAAAGTAAAGAAGCAGCGTAGAATAAAAAAGAGTGATTGCAAAATAGGTAACTCACGCGTAATGAGGTTACTAGTGGCTGGAATACTCAAGAAGATTTGGTTTTGGACTTTTCACATTTCTCGTGCGAAAAGTCAGGTCTTGATTATGAATAAGATTGGATCAATTTTTGGCTAGAATGTCTGTTTGAGACGTATGATACATTTCCGAAATAGGAATGATGAGATCTTCAAACTCACTTAAGTGAGCGCTAACAAATTTAGGCCAAAATATATAGTCTTAATTATCCGATTTGGGATTTAATATTTTTAGGCTAGTTTTACATTTGTTTTATGATTCTTTTATTTTAAGGTTTTTCGTTTTCTTTTTAATTTAAATTCTTTAGGATTCCTTGTTAGATTATGATTATGATTAAATTATGACTTGGATGACTATATAAGCACCATCATGCTAATCTAGTAAAAATGAGAGTTTTTTTATCAAATTTTCTGGTGGACTCAAGATTTATATTTTTAGGTTGCTTGTAAACCTAAAAATAAAAGAACCCTAAAACAAATGTAAAACTAACTTAAAATTATTAAATCCCGAATCAGATAAATAAGACGATATATGTTGGCCTGAATTTGTCACTAAAATGAAACTTGAAGATCTCGTCACTCCCATTTCAGAAAGGCATAGTGCGTCTCAAGCAGACATTCTGGCAAAAAATTGTTCCAATCTGATTCATAATCAAGACCTGACTTTTAACACGAGAAACTCGAAAAGGTCAAAACCTAATCTTCTTAAGTATTTCGGCGGCCAGTAACCTAATTACGTGTGAGTTACCTATTTTCTAATCACTCTTTTTGAATTTACACCGCTTATTTGCTTTTATGATTTTCTGGCTTAATTGGGTCTATTCTCATCCTACATCATTTTTTGCATGAATTAACTATGGAGAAATGAAAAACTGTTGCTGATATGTCAGATAAGTGTTACAAATTTTATAATTTCATCCAGTACATGACATCCAACTAAAAATTAATCGTGAGGAGATTAAGATTTTATAAAATTTAATATAAAGAATTGTCTTTTTTAAGTTAGATAATATTTCATATTCTCTTTCAGATGTAAAAATACTCAAACCATACATGTCCACAATTAATTCGAGTGATGTACACTACGTTCCCGGTTCCTCACTTGGCTGAGCAGGATAAATCTCGAAATTTTGAAAATTTTGAGCATCTAACTTAATATTAGAGTCATCAGCTGCTTCGATTAGAGCCAATTACAGAGACCATAATCCCTCCTCCACTGTGCACTACTGGTCATCAGCTGATGTTATCAAATATAATCTCCTCCAAGTAATTTCTTGAAGCTGAACTTTGACAGATCTATTTCCTCACACAGTCATGCTGCTGCAGGTTTTGTCTTAATAAACAAGAATGGTCTTCCAGTTATTGCTGGGGCTCGACATCTTGGTCGATCAAAGATTGCTTGCTTGCTGCCCATTGTTTCAACTACAAGCGAGTTCGGGTTGAAGGTGACTCGCTCCCTGCTTGTGATTAATTGTTTAAAGGAATCCTACGATGTTCGGAATCCTACGATGTTCATTGGAAGCTCAAATCTCTCATTTGGGATATTAACCTATTTGCTTTGTCCTTTGATTCTATCACCTTCTCCCACATTTTACGTGAAGCAATTTTTTTGGCGGATGCTATTACTTCATGTGGCTATAATCTCTATTCTCCAAAGTTGTGGTTCAACGACTACGTTCCTAATGCAGCTTCTCAGGCTCTCAATATGAATTTGCAAAATTTTGGTTGCCTTAGAGGCTTTTCCTTGTAATTTTTCATTTTTTCTTAAAAAAAATATATAATAATATTAGAGTCAAGTATCAAAAGTATTTACGGAAATCCTAAGCCTCATGGATTAGAGTATTTTTTTTTTTTTTGCAATTAAATCAATTTATTAAATAAAAAGACAGCACCTAAGGAGGAACATGAAGCTAAAACTCCTTAGAAGAAATAACAAAACTAAAAGACAACCAAAACATTAGCAAAATTTTACATAGCCGATTAAATAAAAAATCAAGACGCACAACGGGCAGTCGGGTATCCAATTGCGAGTAAGATAAGAGACATGTGAATCTCTTCTGAATCACAATACTATTGAATATAGGGATGCATCATGCGTGTAGAGCCGCAGAGGGATGTAGGATTTTCGCTTGCCTACGTTTATAGGGTAAAACAAGACAAGAAACAATGAATATAAATGCTGGCATGCAGCACCCCTGGCCTACCTAGCTACTTCTTCTTCCTCTTCTTGTACGTTTAAATTAAATTGTGTACTAATTGAACAGTCTAAGCCACACATGCACATACACCGAAAATAACGTGAAAACATGCAGTAATTAGACTTGTTTTTCAGCTTTGGAATTTGACATTTGCAGCTCATTATAGTAAGATAGTAAGGTGGCAGCTACTATACATTTTACTTCACTCTATTTCATCGTCTTTAAAGGAAGTTCTACAATAAATTAACTGTACTCGAACGCATCCATCATTTGATGAGAAATTTTACAAATAAATCATGTGATCTCGAACCTGCTAGTTAGCGCACACAAATACTCTTTACAACTTACTATGGACCAAGTGAAGAAAACTACTCTCACTCTACTTCTTTAACCTATTGAATTGCTCTAGCAATTGTTAGTGTTATATTATGGAGAGTGAAATCCACAATCTACACTCATTCATTCTTTTTGTAGTTAAAGTTCTTATAAAAAGATAAAACTTAAGTTACTAAAGATAAAATTTAAATCACTAAAAAATAAAAATAAAAAGTGTAATTGTAAAATAGAGTGTGAATTTCACACCCCTATATTATATATAAATTAGATGCATGATATATAAATTGTTCCCTAAAATACTTCAAAAGAGTAGACTGACTGGAGTAAGCATGAGCAACAGGCAATGCTTTTAATTAGGAACAACTTCATCTCAAGAAAAAAAGCACAAATATGGGTCACTACAAAAACGCGATCCTTTCCAAAATTTCAACTTGTGAGAGAATACTTGATAATCTGATATGATGTTATCCAATCCAATACGTTTGAATTTCATTTGTTTGACCATTGACATAAGGCTGCAATGCAGTATGGAGCTATTTGTACCGAGTAACAATAATTTCAAGTGGTCCTGAGGATTACGTGCTATGGATAATGATCAAAGATTCCAATATTGTATTTGGATCCTTCTGCACATGACTGTCATAATTTTTTTTCCCTACATTATTATTCGAATTATACATATCGAAATGAATGGGTGACAGATTATAAATGTTAAAGAAGCAAAAACTTATTTTGGGTGACAATAAGCAGAAGTTTTCTACAAAAATGAAGGAAGATTGAACATGAAGATCTTTTTCATGTCTATTGCATTGAGAAGTGATTGTTTGTAGGAATTAGCTTGGAAAAAATGGTAAACTTTTGGGTATAATATCCATCGAACAAGTAGTCCCTTACTAGTATAGGAGTCGAGTGCACTTCAGGAGTTCAGGGTTTGTATATGAGAGGAAAGAAGAAATCCTTCCCTCTACACATAATGACGTACATAGATTCCAACAAATCTATCCACCTCTCATGGATCTATTCATCTTCAACATCATTTTAAATCATCTAAGTCGATCTAAAGACTCGATAACATGATATATAGATGTTACAAGCTAAGAAACTAAAATTTCAATGTAACTTTACGGTATATGGTGATATCATTCTACCAGCAACTCTTTCTTTATTAAATGATTTTTGTTTGAAAATCTTGTACTTGATTAGCCGAAAGGGTCTCGTACCAGAGAAACTCTATTTGTGAGGAGTGTACAACTCATTTTGAAATGAGAAGCAAGTTGAGGATCGGACTTTCAAGTTTGTTAGCATCATATATATATGGTGCATACGTATAATACCAGCTTTCAAACCGGTTCCAGGTTTAGATCACATACATGAAGTCAGCTATATAGAGACCATTTAGTGAATATAACGATTCAAAATGCATCTCAATCGCGCGCTCATATCCAATTTAAGAGTTGACGTACGTAGGACTTCTCAAATTAAAGTCCACGATCCTGATAAGTTCTACATGAACCTCTCAAATTGTTCGCTTTTACTCAAAGTGGAATCATTCCCCATCTTAGGTGAATTTCCGAGTCCACGGTCCACATACATTTATCCAAGACAAGTGAATTTACATTCCCTCGTTGTGATAATATCATAAAAGAAAAACTGGGGTACAGTTTCAAAAGGATAATCATGTAGGCTTTCCCCTAAACAACTTTCTGCACTTGAAATTTCACTTTCTGCCTCAACTATAGTGGGATCAGTTTCATGCGGTGATGCGGCTATGCTTATTAAGGAATAAGGATATGATCAAAAGGTCAACCATGATATTTGGTGGCCTACCATGACCTTAGTAAATAGCAAGCATCACTAGGACTGGCCGAAAATAAATAACATAGGATGGTGCCCTGCTTTATATATCACTTTCTACTCGTAATGCTGCTACTCATGAATCATGCTCATCAGCTCACCGCCCACTCGTGCATGGATCAATCTACACGCATCATTCAGAACATATATATATTGAGGGGTTCAGTACTCGAAAAAAAGAAGGAAACACCATGATTTTTCTTAAAGGACCTTAATGATTAATGTAGGATATAGTGATGTAAATAAAGGATCTTAATTAAACAAGGTTCCATTAAACAATTGTAATGGGAGATTTGCATCCTAGATTCTTGAAAAGAAAGGAGTATCCAATGTCCACAGAGTATGATCAAATTCGTCTTAAGAAATGAGAGCTTTTGAGCAAAAGGTCAAAGATGAAATTGTATAATAACCCCTCTCTCCTTGGTCAAAAACTGAAAACCTAGCTGCTCTCTACTAATCTTGTGAAACTAAAGTTTCTTGTGTTTCTTGCAAATTATATTCAAACCAAATGGCGGAAGACATGGCATCAAAATTGGCTGCGGCTTTGGCTTTGATAGAGGACGTGGTGGTGGATTTTGGTGATGTTGGAACAACGGCAATAGCGGGGGAATTCTTTTATCTGGTTGGGAGCCTGGTTTAAAGGAACATAGGGATGAGAAGGGATTGCCGGGCACCATGTAAGGATATTGGGCTATTACCTTTCAACACATAACTTTCCCAAGGTTGCTAGGAGAGCACAAGTCGCATAAGACTAGGAAAGGATTTCTCCAAGTTTCCCGGTGACTCAAGGAATCAAAGAGGCGTGCAAGACTTGAAGAGAAAATCCAGGAGAATCACTCTCACTAATCTTGAGTTTAAGGTGGTATTCATTCCATATCACTTTACATTTAGGATTGATTTGCATATCGGTTTTAACTGATTTGATCTACGTATCTGCATTAAAAGGTTTTTGAGTTGTCTATCAAATAGAGATTGGATTTGTAAGAAATTAGGAAGTATTAATTGATTATCGAAATCAGTTGTAAAAGCCTTCCTTGTTTATCTTATTTGATATGAAAAAGAGATTTGATTAAGGGGGAGTCTTGCTCCTCTATAAAAGGCTTTGAAACTGATTTCATTTTGCAGAGTTTTTGAATATCTAAACTTATCGTAGTTGTGCTGCACATGTTTACTTAGATCATTTTCTGAAAACTCTCTTTGCATGTTATAAGTTTATTTTCCTTGCATACTCTGTCACTCGCATATTTCATTCTCAAGATCAGTGAGACGTTGAGTGCAAGGAAGATTGGAAGATTGGCTTATTTGAATAGTGTGATGATTAAATGAGGAGTTAGAACAGTTGTAAAACAAGTTAGCTGTTTGCTAAGTGAATGTGATTGTTGTGAACAACACTACTTGTATACTGTAAACTTATTTGATTTATAGTGGATTGATTTTCTCATGTTGGCTACGTTACAAGCCAAGCAGTGAAGTTTCCTCAGTGGAGAGGTTTACACTGCGTTAGCAATCTTGGTGTTGACTTGAAAGTGCATACTACATTTACAAAGCAGTTTTCTTAATCATTTTGTTCCATATGGTAATTTCACACCATGTCGGCGATCTGGGGCTTGGAGACCGGCTTGCCATCTCGGCGATGGCTGAAGGGCGGTTTCTTTTCTACTTCCGGCATAGGGAGGAATGCAATAAGATTTTGCATGGACGTCCATGGTTCTTCAATGGTCGTATGCTCTTGTTGGGTGAGTATGATGAGCTGAGTGAGGTTGAGGAGGTGGTGCTGAACTCCTTGGAAAACTGGGTGATTGTATGGCGGTTGCCGCCGCAGTTGAGAATCGAGGAATTTATTATCCTCGTTAGTTCTTCAATGGGACGTTATCTGATGTCCAATCAATTTTCTTTCCAACATTGTGTTTTAGGGTTATCTTGGATGTGCGTAGTCGACTCTAGTTAACCAGGATGTTCTAGTATGCGGCGGGGTTGGTAGCAGAGATTGATTTGCAATACGATATAGTGAAAGGCCTCTGTCGCAGCTGTGGGTGGCTCTTCCACGACGTGGAGAGTTGTGATGGGTTTATGGCAGCTCAAACGGAGAAAGCCCTGGTCGTAGCGGTGGCGTGGGCTCATTTCTGGTATTGGTGGGTCGCGGTTGCGGTGGGCAAGGCTCCCAGATTTCGGGGCAGAAGTCGCCTTTAGGGTGGCTAGGTTTTAAACCTTATGGTTTCTACTACTTCGGTTGTGCATGGATGGGTGTCGGTGAGTCGAGGGCCTGGCGTGGAAGCTATGACTTCGGAAGAGGGTCCCCAACGTCTGAAGAAGAGCGGTGGTGGTCGACATATTTGGATTGGGGATGCTGGCTCAGGTAGGGTTACAAACCCTAATCCTAGTTTAGAAATTCCTATTTTGCCCCCAATTGCTATGGTTTTAAACCCTAATCTAGGTTCAAGTATTGGAGCTTCACCCGTTTTCACATCTTTGATCAAGATGGTTGTTTTTTCTCTTTTTGATCTACAAGCAATTCTTGGTTGGGATCCAGCTACTGAACTATGGTGGTGATGCAGAAGGACCTCACTTCCAGTGTTTTGGATGTAAGGCAGGATCCTCCCACTACATTGGTTCATGTTAGAAAGAAGTCAAGACTAGAGGTGGTGCAGGTTTCAAACCCTTAGCTGTGGATGATGGCTTTGATCTTTTGAATGTGAATGGTGTCATTCACATTTCTCCAACTAAGAAGAGGGGCAAGTCAAGAAGAACAAAGGAACAAGAGATTTGGGATTTTCTGATATATTATTTACCTTCTCCAAGAACGGAGTATATATACAAGATACATCAAGACCTATTAGGAAACTAATTACAATAGAATAATCCTAATAATATACAATATTCACGATCCTAATTACATGGCATGACTCATGCCAACAGGGTAGGCCATAAGGAAGAAAGAATAAGCATAAGGCAAAGGATCCTAAACCTTGGAAGATTGTTGCCTCGAGTGGACGGGGAGGGTGGAGTTACTGAAGCTGTTGGGAGGTGGCTGCAAATGCTGCAGTTGAAACTATGATGGAGGAAGTTGCTGAAGGGAGTGACATTTTGCTTTTGAAAAATGCACCAACTTCAGCTAATGCTAAAATATGACGCCAAGGGCTTTCTTTTCATCTGTGCCTTTTGATATTTCAGAGTTGACTTTTGAACTTTTTGGATGTGCTTCATTGTTGCTTAAAAATGTAGAATTATTTATGTAATGGTTTTTCTGTTAGCCACATTGGAGTGAAGTCATAAACTATTATTATAATTTTGCTGATCAATAAAAAAAGTCATATTTCTTAAAAAAAAAAATCCTCCTTAGTCAGTATCTGATCCAACGTAAGAGAGTTATCTTCTTGTATCATTATTGGCTAAGCATATATTATTCCCATATCACTCTAGTATTATAGAATATCAAATATATGACAATATATGAGTCTTTTTATGTATAGTCAATTAATTTTCAGTTGCATACTTTAAATTGATAGTATCAAAATAGATATAACTTTGTGATTTCTACCCTAGAGCGCGACTGCGCTCCCCGTGGCTAGAGTCCTAGCCAGTCTCACAAGATCCCTAGCTAGGCATAAACAAGAGAGAATACTCTCCTAGCTATGTATAGTTAGTCCAATCCTCCTTGTCTTCACTCTACACTCTTTGGAGGGTCAAGGTTTAGAAATATAGTTGTCAAAAGAAAAAAGATTTAGAAACATGAGCAGCCCAAATTAGTGGGCTTTAGAATTGTGTAGAATGATACTTAAGCTGTACCAGGTTGGGCTTGCGACTTTAGCCAATCACATAATTTATCTTTACATATTTGTTTGATTCAATCTAATTGATTGTTTAACACTAGGAGGAGGATGTCCTCCACAATTTAGATCTGTTTCGCTGTTATTTTCAGGTGGTTGCAGAATCGGCGGCCTCCTTTGCGGTGGTTTAGCTTGTGTCGGTTCCGACACGGTGGCTTCAACCTCGTCCCTCTTAGAGGGGTTTCCTCTTTGAATTAGTTTACTTTTGTTTCTTGGGCTTGTATGTGTTTGTATTCCCCTTTCCTTGCTGTATTTGTGGCCCATTTTTGGATATGTACGACACTTTCGTGCGCCACAACTCCTATGAGAAAAATATATGGCTTTTGCAGTTTTGCCGACTTTGAAAGTGACTTTTTTCTTATTTTCTGTTGATGTCACTGGAGTACACATTTGCCAACGATTTATGCATTGAAATAAAAAAATCCTATAATTATTCAAAAAAAAGAAATTCCTATAAAAAAATTAAAATAAAAAAATATGCACATTTGCTGATGATTAATTCGTCACTAAACTACATTCGACGGAAAAAAGTTGTTCTACTAATATCATTTAAAAAAAATTCATTCCCAACTATTTAAAGCAAATGGAGTAGCCAGTAGAGATTTCTATTATTATTTCGAAAAATACTCTAGATGCTTTATTGTTATCAGGAGTTTGGGCTTAATGTCCCTCTCCTGTATTCAACAGTTTCATTAATAAATACTTGAGACACTCGCACCAGCCCTTTATGCAAAAAAAAAAAAAAAAAAAATTCATTCCCGACTAATTATTCAATAGAAAAAGTATTTCTTAATTTTTTTTAATGGAGTAGCAACAAATTACACGTCAATATATATCACCTTTTAAATAAGTTGGCAGCAAAACTCTGATAATAAAAAATTATATTACTTGTAATGACAAACTATTTGCCCCAAAAGTGTGTCATTTTATTTTATTTCTGTATGAGAGCCTTTTGCTGAGAATAATTTATTGTCATGTTTTTTTTTTTTTGCCGAACAAAATTCCTCGCAAAAATAGTTGTTACCGCAAAGATTGCTTCTGTAAAGGTGTGAGGCCCTTAATTTGTATCAGGGGTACAAAAGATAAGAGCAACTCCAACAGCTTCCCCATATCTTGATTTTTCTCCATTTTAGGAAATTTTTTTCCTGTTTTGCTCCAACAGATTCCCTATAATTATCCCTAAAATAGAGATAGTGATGAGAGAAAACAAAATTCCCTATATTTAGAGCAACTCCAACAGCTTCCCTATAATTTCTGTATAATAGGGAAGCAAAAGTCAAAACTTTAGCATTTTTTCTTCTCCAACTCCAACAGATTCTCTATTTTACAGCAATCTCTAAAATCTCCATATTCTTCCTTAAAATTTTAGAGATTGCTGTAAATATAGGGAATTTGGTTTTCTCTTTCCTCACTTTCCCTAAAATAGGGATAGTTATAGGGAATCTGTTGGAGCAAAAGAGGCTCATTTTTCCCTAAAGTAGAGAAAAATCAAAATATAGGGAAGCTGTTGGAGTTGCTCTTACAGCAATCTGTAAAATTTTAGGGAAGAATTATGGAATCTGTAAAATAGAGAATCTGTTGGAGTTTGAACATAATTTTTTTTGGAGATTTTAATTTTTGCTTCCCTAGGTATTATTGTGTTTGTAAGTAAGCAACTAAGAATGGCGGAAAAAAAAAAAAAGGCAGCATGATTCATCATCTGAACCCAGGATAGTATTGCATCACTTGCAAGTTACAGTTCTAATAGGTTGCAAGATTGAGCAGAAAAGAATCGTTACAAACTAACCCCAGTTCAAGCCGAATATTAGCTTTTTCAGGCCATTCTCATTTCCACTGTCGAATTCAAATCACAACTGCAGGTGCTTGAAATGTAATCTATGCGTGTTGATGATCTCCTTCATAAGTAACAACCAACATGGTAGAATCCTCAAGACATCTTTCGACATGTTTTCTTGCAGGACATCCCCTTACACTGCTGCATTTGTAGTAGCTCCTTTGAAATCATAAAGCAAGAGGGACAGTCTTATCAGCTAATATATATATATGACTAACAGAGGAGAAGACATATATATATATATATATATATATATATATATATATATATATATATATATATATATATATATATAAACTTGCACGCATGAAGGGATAGATATTGTCTTGGATTGTATAATGTGAACCTTAAAATTTGTACCACTAGCAGTGTCTATTGCTTATGAATTCTTATGCAGCTAGCTTAAGAGAACTTTTGATAGTAAAAAACACCAACATACCTAGGATATGGAGATCCTTTAATAGGTTTCTGCCCATACTTCCTCCAAGAATAGTCATCAGGAGGTATATCTGCTAGCCTGTTGCTTACAGCCGGAACTCGGATTCTTCTCTTTATTCTTAGTTTCCTGTAATTAAGCAGATTAACAAACATATATAAAAATATTTAGGTAAGAGATCGATGAGTTCTACTTAAACGTAGTTAATTTCAATTAGCAGTTACCTTCTCTTTGAGCAATGACATTTACCAGTAGAGGCTAGGCATACCGTACCGGCTTCTTCACTTTTAACCCCACAACTCTTCCTTTTGGAAGAAAACATAGAGGTGCCGTCTCTAGAAGTCAATAGTTCAGACATTGAATGTCGAACTATCTGCGTGTTGATGCTACTACCATCCATGCTGATCACTGAAGTCCTGCTAGGCTTTTGTGAGAATTGGTTCAACCCCATGACTATATTGCTAGGAAGGACCACACTGCTTTGGTCATAGTTAGCAATTGCTTGATCTCTCTGAAGGGAGCTAAAAAAATGTGTAACCAAGCAAGGCTGATGATCACGGTCGTGTGTTTTGATATGAGATGAAGAACAATTAGGACTAATGTCCATCATTTCATCCTGGTTTATGTCACCGGATTTCGGCAAAGGACCCTTTCTGATTCTCTTGTGATTTGATGACATTGATCCATCAAGTAGGGAAAGTAGGTTTCTGAATTCCTTCACTGCATCTTGAGCAACAAGGCTCACTTCTTGAACACTTCTCTCTTGGTTATTGTCAGACATACAAGCAACTAGGTGGTGCGCATGTTGAAGACTAGTTTTAGCAACCTCATGGAGTTTGAAATCCAACCCTGGATTCATTGAAAGAAAGCCAACTGAGTTCTTTGATTCAGTCCAGAACCTATCAATACATATTCATAAATCACAAGGTGCCAGAAACCATCAATCAACAAAGACTATATTGCTTCAGTTTAATTTAGTGGGAATGTATTCATCAGCCACTTCATGAAAGCTTCTTATATGTGAAATGAAATATTCTTGCTTCTCTATCTCAAACAAGATAATGATACAAGATAGAGTGGGAAATTCATTCTATACTCTATTTATTTTATTTTTATTTTTTGCCATTACGTCATTATTATTAAGTGGCTGTGGGGCATGCACAGGTAAAGATCAAGGATTTTGGGGAAGATTTGAGGATTTACATGTAGCATCACTCCACTCACCCATGAATCTAATCCCACCAGCCAATCAACATTGCCATCAGTCTCTCTCACTCATAGACTTGCACCATTACCCTTATCGTTTTGTGTTCATGATTGAAGCATGCTTGTTCCCAAAGGGTGGCATTCAGTGACTTTGCTTGCACTCATCATTTTATTGCAATGTCATTAATTTTCTGCTATCATCAGGCTAAATAATGGTATAGTATAACAGTTTTTTATAGAATGGGCAATCTAGACAGAGATGTTTGGTGCTGATACTATCCCCCCTCGGCAAGTTAGCTGGCATTGGACTAGCAGGAAAGCAAACCGTGCGGCAGACCTTGTTGCTGGTCTTGTTATCAGTGGGAAGTGCCCTGTGAACTGGGTGTCACATCCGTCTTCCTCTCTCTCAAATGTTCTTCTGTATGATGGCCTTGCTTGTCCCCATTAAGGCCTCTGTTCAGTTTTTAAAAACAACTGCTTTAGTTTCTTTCCTTCTGTTTTCTCCTTGCTTCCTTGTTCTGGGAAGCCTCTGTTTGTTCTCTTTGGTTCTCTGTTTCTACGAAAGTTCTCTTCAGCCAAAAAAAATAAAAAAATAGTGGAATAGTTTGTGGAAGTTGAAACATAGTTTTATACATAAAAACGATTTCATCCCAAAAACACAAGTACAAGCAGATGATCCAAAATTCACCATTTAGCATGAATAAAATTATATATAGACTTACATGGGACGTAGCTAGACTTGGAAGAAGAACAAAAAGGATAGGATTTGCCTTCAATTGTAAATTGCAGAGAAACAGAGAGCTCCAGTTGATTTTATGCTTTGACTTTGGGGATTCTTACCTATAGGTAAGGAAGTACCAGAGTCATTGCTAACAGTGGAAAAGAATCAAAGTTTCAAAATAATTTATTAACCATTCACTTTTGATTTTATTGTCTTTTGAGACTTCGAAGAGTGGGAGAGAACTGAAGAAACAAAGGACTACAATCATGAGTTACGTGTCTTGTGAGATAAACCTTTATCCAATTACCAGCACTAAAACTAAGATCAGAACGTGTAATCGAAATTAACTAAATGATACTAGCTAAAAGTTATATGCAGTAAATGGTTACAGAGATGATACTTGTTCAAATCTCGGTCTTCACCAAAATCTTCTCATAAGAATTTTTTCCTCCGCGTAACATGGTTCAGTCTCGAACGTTTGTTTCTGACGGGAGTACACCAGCCGTGACCATCAGCCATTTTGGCTTGTAATCTTTTGTACTCTCTTGACCTTAAAACTCCCTCCATAATGTTTATATCTTCGCGAATTTCATGTCTGGAAAGAGATGCCAGACCAGGAAGTATGTCCTTCTGAAAATCTTTCAATCTCCTTCCCCTTCTGAACTTTAAACCGACATCCTTATTTTCTGTGAAACTTACTTCAGAAGGATTTGATGACACAGAATAGTCATCCACATTGCTCTCCATAAGGGTTAGTGTCATTAACTCAAAAAAATCACAAGAATACTGTGGTTTCTCACTCTCCTTTTCGACCTTATTTGATTCTCCCACTTTGCCAGCAGAATCTTGATAACAAAAGGAGCTCTCCAATGACATTCCAAGAAGTGCTTCAGCTGCCTCGCTGGTCAAAGCATCCACTTCAGCTGATTCTTCTTCCCTGTTGATGCATTTGTGTTTAGATTCACTGCTGTCGGAAGATCTTTGGTCCTGCTCACCCAATAAAGTTTCCGAAACTTGAGATCCTACATGTGTCGCTGAAAACTGATCGGAAGAAAAAGGGTTTGAGTTTCCGAACTCAACCTCAGATAGTATGGTCTTCACACTACTGGAATCATTATCACCAATGCAGCACGGCTTACTTGCCGAAGAAGATATATTGCCATGTCCATCTTGATCTGTTTTTTTACTATGACCAGAATATGGAAATACAGGGTCTTCTACTTTGGTGTTCTCCGAGTTTGCTTGTTTAGAAGCTGCACATGAATGAGTTCGACTGTTTAGAAGTTTCAGGATGAACCCATCACTTCCATTTTTGGGGTCAGTGCTGTTGCAGCCAACTGCTTCACAAATGTCTGATTTGGATCTAGACACAGCTGCCTCCAAACTTGCACGGTCCATTTCACTTGCTCTAAATCCATCAACTTCCAAACTCCTGCCCAGGTATTCTGTTTTCTCATTTTCCCTGGTGGAATTCAAGGAAGAAAAATTTCCACCATGTTCCTTTTTCTCAGCAGTGAAACAAACAGTGCCCTCTTTTATCTTGCCAGCCAACCCACGGAAAGCATGCGATGAGCTGGCTGTTGAAGGATGGACTACTGTAGGATCATTGGAGAGACAAGATGAATCATCGGGCTGGGTTTTATTAAGGTCCAGAAGCCCTGCTTCATATGAACTGAACTGTTGGCTCCTGGTGGATAACTTGTTAATTGAGATGCCACCAGAACACCTATTTAATCCTGAACAAAAGAGACAAAAACAAAATCAAAAGCGCACAGGATTAGAAGTTCAAAAATACAACGTGATGCACACATTGATATAAATAGTAGTGCACATGCAAATGAAACTTACCTTTATTGAAAGGATTCCAGTCACTTTCATCTTCCTCTAAATCAATCACAATGGGTGAGGAAGAATGAGATCCTACACCAAACCAATTTCTCTTGGTGCTTCCCTCCCTCCTGCTGTCCTCTTGAATTCTCAGGGAAAGCTTCAGCTCCGCTGGATCTGTGAAATTATCACAACAGAGTGAACTCCTCAGTTCTAGAGCTACTTTCAAGTGATCCCAGTATTATTCAGGACATGCTTTTACCAATATGTTTGTTGAGCGGATCTAAGGGATGCTTAAGACCAAGAGGCCTCGGCTGAATCTTATCACATGTACTCTTGCGTCCTTCAAACAAGTCCTGCCATATATATTGCGTCAAGTAACTTGATAGACAAGCACAAGCGCACATATGAGAACTACGCATACTAGAAATCTGAATAAAACTAAGTCGGCAATAAATTGAGACCAGATATAAAAGTTAGCTCTGCCTCAGACAACTAACAGTGTAGGATCATAAAGATCGAACTAGTTGGTAGGGCAATTGAAAAGAGAAACAAAATTCTCTCAAAATGTATTTCTCATCAGTCCCAAAAGGCCAAATAGTTTCTAGTCATTGCCACATCAGGTAGTCAATGCTTGACTTACCCTTGGTTCATCTATCATAGAATTTGTCCAATGCGACAGATTTGACTGAGCACTCGCCTTGCTGACATTGTATCTATGATACTCTTTTCCGTCGAGATTCTGCATCAGCATCTTCTGTGTCCTATATAGATGGTGGAGTTCATGAACCTGTACAAAAAACAGTAACAGGAAAGTAAGACATTTTTTTTATATATATATAAATATGCTTCTTGACGACTGTATGGCCCAAAATTTCCTGAACAATCTAAATAGTTATAGAATGATCTCAATTCTGCTTTACGAGACAGAATTTGTAGAATTCTAATACCTGGTCTTTAAATACCAGATCCTGGTTGAGCATAGTGTTCCTCAAGACATCGTTCAGAGAACCAGTATACGGTTGCATCGAATTCAGATCAAAATCTCCTCGCATCAACATTTTTCTTCTGAAATCATCATCAAGATCAGATTTTGCATCTTTATTTAATCATCACAAAGTATATAAAGGAATCCCAAAATCCACTACATGCAGACAAACTACATCCATATGATCAAATACTTGTAACAGTAATACAACAATCTTTTCAATCACCAGTTCACACAGTCAAAAATTTGCTTCGCTTCTACAATCTGGGAAAATGCAGCAGAAGTTTCTGAAGAAAAGTAACCAAACTGGCCCATCAAAAAACACAAAGTTCTTTCAAGTAAAAAGAAAAAGAAAAGAAAAGAAAAGGCTGAAAAAGAACCTTACTTGGTAAGAACTCAAAGAAGAAAGAATCTGGGTATGAACAGAAAACCAGCCACTTACTACAAGAAACAGTCCCCAGCAAACAGAAATCCCACACAGCACAACTACTTATAATCCAAATTCCAAAACAGTCCAAACCCCAATGTATGCAAGTAAAAAATATGGAAAATGAAAGAAGAAAGCGAGAATACCAAGATGTAGAAACCCCAAAAGCAGAGAGCTTTTTTTCACATCAAAACTATCTGCTTCTGGGCTCCTGCTTCTTCCTGAACCTCCACTAAATTTTCATTCTTGCACAACGTACCAGATAGAGAGAGAGAGAGAGAGAGACTATGATCTCATGATTTCTAAGCGACAGAGGGAAAGAGAGAGAGAGAGAGAGAGAGAATCTCGGATCACACTGGGGTCAAGGAAAAGATAATAGTGCGGATGGAGAGTGTGGAACAAGCGCTGGAGGAGTGCGCGTGTGCCCGGAACCCAACATCATCGGTGTTTCTCTTTCTGCCGATCTTTTTCCTTTATATTTCTGTCTCTTTCTCTCTCCCTCGGTCGTTGGGATTCCTTCCCTATTTTTTTTTTTTCTTTTTTTTTTCCCTGGTACTTATTAATGGAGTATTGGATTTTTGGTTTAAGGAGGACCAGACAGTCATAGTAGTCAGACGTCGTGGTGATTTGATGCTGCTGGGGACAGTTTCAACCGCAAGCTGTGTGCCTTCTCTGTTGTACTTGATTACCTTCTTCACACCGTCCGATTATCTCTCAAATCCCACTTTTCTCCTGACTATCCCATCACAACCCTAGATATTTTCAGATATTTTGATAACACCAATGATCGTAGTTTCGGTTTCAGTACTACACTGCTACGAATTTACGGAAGAAAATTTTGAGTATGAACGAAATATTTAAAAGAAAAACAGAAATGGATAACCGGATAAAACTAAGTGTATTTTTTTATTATTTTGGTGAAATGTTGACCACAAATATCAAAAGACGAGATGATTGAGATTTTATTTAGGTATTGAGTCACTTGCATTGTCAGTGCGTAGAACAACTTTTACTAAAAGTTAAGCTCGGAAAATATGTTGGATATTTGCTCATATATCAATAAGGTCGAAATCATTGATATTGTGGTAGTTTTGATTGGATACCGTTTGATTAGTCCTACTAAGATACACACACACGTCTTGTATAGTTTCAACTTTGTCAATCCTAACCAAACGGTGTATATGCCCATTAGAGCATCTCCAACAATAGAGTCATAAGCCAAAGCCATATGCAAAATTTGACTCCCCTAGTGTCATCACTATTCATTCAATTTTTCCATCTCCAACCATGTTTAGTCAAAAGCCAAAGTCATTTAATAAATTAATCATTTTAGAGAATTAATTAACTACAATATGAATTTATATATCATACATAATTATGTTATATAATATATCGTCATTAATTGATTAAGCAAAAAATATTTTCCTGATTTTTTAGAAAATTTTCTTTTATTTTTTCAATTTTTTTTTGGGTTTAAAACACATTTACTTTATTATTGACCGTTGATTTTAATCCATACAATTTTTTGAACCGTCAGATTAGATATTCAGTATATATATATATTAACTTTTTATGTTTAGAAAGATTTAATCTGGGCCTTTCATTTTAAATAGAATTAATGAAGTTGAATCTGGGCCGTTAGATTTCTTACCGTTGGAGAGATTGTTGCCCGTTCTGCGCTGCTGGGCCCCATGTGTCGGCTGCTTCTCAGCGCGTGTCTCGCGCGTCAGCCACTGCGGAGCCATTTTTTTGTCGTCATGCGGGAGTGGCTTCTGTCTTCTCCCTCTGGCGCGTCGCACTCTTCAGCTGCGCATGCAGCACATGCAGGCGGGGCCCGCCTCTTCTCTTCCCTCCCCCATTTGGCTTTCGTTCTTCAATGTTGAGTCATTTTGACTCAGCTTATAGCTCAAAAGCCAAAATGGCTACACTTGCAGAATGGTTGGAGACGTCCCCCACAAAAGCCAAAGCCAAAATGGCTTATGACTCCAGCCATTGGAGTTGCTCTTATGTCAAATTTTATGATGGATTTTATTCGGCCCGAAAAGTTTGATAATCTTCAACCATGCAATTTGACATGATGAGCACATGTACAGCATGTACTGACGAAAAATGTGTCATATTCATATGTTAAGCCTGAGCCAAAACTAGGGTTGCTACTTAGTTTGGTAATTACCAAATCGACCGAATATCAACCGACACTTTAGGATTGGTAAACCGATTTTTTGGTGACCGAGACCGATAAAACAGAAATTGAAAATTACAAAAAAAGTTTGTTTGGTTTTGATAAATACCGAATCTACCGATTATTTAAATATTAGCTTTATATACTATGGTTTTCAATACACATACATGTATATTAAGAAATAAACATAAAAAAAATTCATAATAGTATGAACATTACTCAATATATTACATTAATAATACATGTATTTTGAGTAACCCAGTCCAAGATGGTTAAATAACCTAGTTTTATTGAAAATCGCTAAAATTTGATGTCATATATACAAAAGAAAGCTATGATTAGTAGATGAATTCGAAGTTTATATCTATAAAATTGAAAATTTTCATTCTAATTTATATTACAAAGAATTAGTTGTTCTAAAGTTGGTAGTATCGAAGACTGAAATACCGAATTCGGTAGATATGATTAAAAACTGAAAATTTTGATTGGTAATTGGTAGCTCAATTTTGAAACCGAAAGCTTTGGTTTTGAAGTTAGTAATACTTATAACCGATTCGAACCGACCGAGTGACAGTCCTAGCCAAAACCATTGGGAGGGATCGTCAGGCCACGGACTAACTCTAAAGCCAAAACCATTGGGAGGGATCGTCAGGCCACGGACTAACTCTAAATTAGCACGTTAAACCATGAGCCAAGAGTTCCGATTCCAAAGACCCCGAGTGGCCGCGAGGAATATTCTCAAGCAGTCTAAGATTGTCTCGTGAGACAGGTTAGTTAGAAATGGTGCGACTATCATCTTACCAATTGCTCATAATCAAATGCCTTAATGGGCGATCCTTGCCGACGAGTAAACGGATACACGCCGTAATGGAAGTCTGAGGAGAGTTGAAGGAGGTGGTTGTAATGATTTGGAGTAGGCGGCGGAGGGCCAGGGATGATGGCTCAAAGCGTTAGAGTTGATGTCAACAGGCTGTCCTAGTGTCCTAGTTGTAGTTTTACTTGTAAGCCCTCTCTATATTATATGTTGCAGCTTTTCAGATCCCACTTGTCCAACAAATAGGATTGGCTTGCTGCTCACATTTATTGTGCGACTGGAAATGGAGAGAGGTGGCAGGTCATCTTCACATTTGTTGAGTTAAAAGAATCAGTT